>NC_068370.1:48470919-48533419 GCF_020536995.1 Dreissena polymorpha | reverse complement strand
TGAATTACAACAATGTAATGCATACAACGATTACACAATATTATTAATAATTGCATAACCTAGACAACAGCAATACTTCAAAAAAGGATGTCGTGTATATTTTTAAACACTATGCTAGAATTTATTTTGAAGTATTTTCATGGTTGAAATAAATTAATCAAGTGTGTTCTCAAAGCAAGTCCAATGACACCGTTTATCGTTGTGTATATTTATTGCAATTCAATTCTAACACACCTGCATATATCCGTTTACATATACAATACGTCAAATTTCATTTTGTTGCAAAAATTTCCAATGTTCATTTCGAGAAATTTGAGGCAATCATTTTATTTTCAAAAAGTGTAAACCTCTGAACGTTTATATCGGTACAAAACGTACGTGATTTTAAAGCAATCAAGAACATATTTCATAAGCAGCAACATCAATGCTATAGCGGAATGTTATCCTATGTTTAATTTAACTGATCATTTGCAGTCATTTTGTCACAACGAATTTTATTGCGTTTATGTTCGTATCGTAAGCAGAAACAAACAGACCCTTAATCAAATTGGAAACATAATGCTAAAATTCTAATAATTGTTTTAACATGCCCGTTGCTGTTGAAAATAACGCTAGTGGAATGATCGTATTTGTATTGATAGAGTGTGAAGATTACCTAAGCATAATTTATCCGATTCCAATTTCGTATTCAAATATTAAGCTGTCAACGTTAAAATCCAATCATTTATTAATCCTTTATCTCGACTGTATACAGGTGCCAACTTGATAGCCGGTTTACCCATGCTGACTACAATATAAACTGAATGTATAGACGGTCGATGTATATTTACACAATTATCCCATTTTAATTCTTTAAGCTGGAGAATGTTAAAGAAAAAGAACCTAAGTGCTCCTTAGAATAAGATATACATAGGGAGAACATTAAATAACAATGTGGATCTTTTCAATTATTGAGGAACATTGGTTTATGCGTGTTTGGGTTGGGATATAATTGAATGGAACAGTTGATAATTCGGTTTATAAATATTTAAAAACGTTGTAACGGGCAGTTTGCAATATCTATACGATTGTTAGATGAAGGCGTATTATTTGTTGAGCATTTTGGACTGGTGGCAGGTATTTATATAAAATATATATGAAAACATATGTTGGTTGTTCCATAAATAATTAACGTTGGATACAACTCTCATTATTGGATCTAAATAATTTTCGAAAGGTTCGGAGCCAATATAATATCGGTGATAAATTGTTTTGTTAACAAGAATATATAAAGACCGCTCTCGGAATAAATATACGCAACCATTAACGTTACCATGGAGGTTGCTATGCGAACAGACGTGACGTTACGCGAGGAGTACGTGTTGAAACTCTGGGATACGTACATTAACGAGAACTTGGTGCAATCAACGCCTTGCAAGGCGGCCATTTATGACGCCTGCTCACTAAGACTGATAATCGCCAGCGACGGATTCTATCTCCTTAACAACGAGATTCACAACATTTCTGAAGGAATGAGGTACCCAGAGGTAGCGTATAGAAACGGTATTGACATTCAAAGCCGCCATTATGACGTCAGGTTAGCCGACGGCAGAAACGGCATCTACGCTAGAGATGGATCAGACGGCTGTACCGTGTGCAAGACGTCCACGTTGTTGATAGTCGGCGTTAGTGACAACAAAGTTAAAAGTGAAGAAAGTAATGAGCAGATAATGAAACTCGGGGATTACTTTAGAAAAATTGGATTGTAGTATCGGAACGATTCGTTCTGTTTGTAACTGTAGATATCAAGATTATTCTTTTAAAATCGTGTGTAAGAAGACCACATAGTTAGCTAATAATCTATAGGAACATGATTGCTGGCGGAAAAAAAACAATCAGACTGAAAGATGAATAATATAACGAAATCATATACCGCTAATCCAATTATCATACAATTATTTGAGGAGAGTTCATGCCTGAATGCTGGGTTCCATAGTATGAAATGTAGAACTTTTAATTGTATTAAATGAACCAGTATTAAACCTTTCCTTGGCATTTTTACTTGCTACATATATATCTATATACTGTTATGTACGAGATTCAATAAAGGATAATTTCCTACCATGATTCATCTAATGATGATTTAAATAACACAGGAGTCCATAAATAAATAAATTGATATTCCTCCTCACGTGAACCTTTTTGTCACAAGATTTCGATCGTGATCGTGCGTACGTCGATATTTTAGTCAACTATACTCTCGCTAATGAAGGTGTGAGACCAAGATCGAAGTATTGGATACTTGTACTATGAATGCATGTCTAGTCCAGTTTTCTTTAACATTTTTTTAAACAGTGTTATAAATGCAGATTTAATGTAATTTTATAATTAGTTACCATGCGTAGAGTTTGGATAACGTTTATTTTTTGTTCTTTTTTTCTTTCAACGGTGTTTGCACGTGTTTGATATACAATATAAAAACAAACGCAATCAAAAGGGTGAGCATTTTTTATGAGATATTTTGAACGTTGTCATGTCACGTATCCATGTAAATCGCTCGTTTATCTGCATGAATTTAGGTAAACAAATAATGCGAATTAAGTTAAAATATATGTCAATGGTGACATAATTTAATCATTTTATTAAACTGACAAGTTTGGTATGGTAAGTAGAACCATTTATTAATACTTAATCTAAACATGTATGCGCACTTAGCACCATACAAAGTGTATTGACATTAAACAAAATGAACATACAGTCGATGCTAATATACGCGATTATCCCATTACATTGTTTATACTGGCAAATGACATTCACTGCTTGCAATAGTTTAGCTGCACAGTCCAAGAATTCTTCTTTAATTAAAAAAGCTTCAAATATGACAAAAAAGCCTTGCTCGCATATCTAATAAAAGTCAACAATCCGAATGAGACAATTCCGATTAGGTTCCCATTGCCTTGAAATACGATAACGTTCTCATGGCCTTGAAATAGAGGTTTGCAGATATAAAGGGTTGCCCCGGGTATAACGCAAGTGTAAACATTATAACAAGAATGTTTGTGAATCCCAATATCACTTTTTTTATGTTTCCCATTATATAACGATTTTTATACAAAATATAATATTCGGACTCCATGGCCTACCATTTATCAATACATATCAATGATGACATGCTAACAAACATAGTTGAATTTAAAAATCACACATTAATTCTTTATGATTGTCATATTTTCTCATCTTTAATTTGTATTATTGTATGATTCCCTGTCTTGGCCATATTACTTTTGCATATATGTTCTTGGCCAAAGGCAGAATGCCGGATTGCAAATAGACTTTTAAATGTGAACTAAAATATAATCGATTGTTTTAACATGTGTGTATCTGGTGTTGGCATATTTTAAAACCACATACAAGTCGATTTATATTTATAATAATACGTGGTATACGATTGGGTATTTTTAATATTTCGTATGTTATTAACTGTGTCATTACACCATTTCTTTACACATTTTTCGCTTTATTTAACAATGTGAAATGACGCTTTGCAATAGGTGGCACCATACAAGAGAAAACTCTAAAATATTTCGTTGTGGACAGGATTCGAAACTGCGCGGGAAGATTTCGATGGATTTCTAGTCCATCGCCTTAACAACTTGACCACGACAAATTTGAACTTTCACATTGAAAGCTTATATACATAATGTCGATGTATAGCTCTTAAACGTGTGTGAAATACGGACATCATGCAGTACCAATATAAATTATTGAAGAAAGTTTAGGGTTAAGTTTATTGTGCATAGCACGTCTCATAATTAATACATGTATCTACAGACCATTGACGTTTCATGTTGAAATGTTATATACTTTCAGAGATATAGCCCTGCACAATTTGTAACAACCGGACGGACGTTCGGATAAAGCCCCAACGATATCTCTCTGCCTTCGTCAGGGGCTAATAATTCACAATTATATAAATATCATTTTACTAAAAGTATGGTTCTACTGACCGAATCCGAACGCTGAGGTCAATAAACAGTTTGTTTGGAGCTGCCTTGCAGGTCACCATGATACCATTAAGAATGAAGAGAAATCTTCTGTTTCTTATATTTTACCGAACATTCTGCTTATCAACTATTGAGTACGCAACGATATTTTCAGCACTAACACACATTAACAAAAATGCATAAATCTTTTAGTATTCAAGAACATATTTTCACGTTGGAATATGCGTCTTATACGATGTTTGATTTTTAAAATATTGTAAGTAATAGCTTATGATTTTTATTTTGGGGATAACATAAAAAATCGCTGCCGCTTTTTCGAAACCTATTGAGATCTTCCCCACAAGTACGAATGCTGCCTACATGTTTTGGAACACCACTTAACTGAATCGATTAAAAGGGAACAATGTTAAAGACATTACACGTTGTCCACTTAAATCAAGTTTGTTATTATGTAACTTTTATTTATAATGGTATTTTTAAATAATCCAAATTTTATATTTGTTTAAATAATTACCAAACTCGGTTTTGATGCAAAATATCTTAAGCATTTAATTTGGACTGTTAGCTATTCGATATTTATTTACACTTATTAACGTAAATATAAACTTTTGTTATAATGAAAACTATATCTGTACAGATCATGTGTATATATTATCTGGTGTTGGCATATTTGAAAACCACGCAAATGTCGGTTTTAAATACTAGTACGTGCTAAACGATTATCTAAAGAATGTTTCAAACAATATCTCGAATATTATCAACAGTGTGATGCACTTGATGTTATAATGTGTAATGACACTTTTAAACAAATCTTTACTAAGATTAAAACATTTCGTTGTCGGCAGGATTCGAACCTGCGCGGGAAGATCCCAATGGATTTCTAGTCCATCGCCTTAACCACTCGGCCACGACAACTGCTTGTGTAGGTAAACACAACGGTAGCTCACATTAATATATAATGTTACATATATTTAAACTGTTACGCTATCATTTAAATATATTCTGGATATACTCTGGATATACAGCATGATCATAGTTGTCGTTGCCGTTCGTTCAGACCGATATAATCACTGCAATATGACGGTAGTGGTAGCATCCTTGCAAATCAGACATTGACAGAAACTTAAAAAATCCCAGTTCTGCCCATCAGGAGTGGATAAAACATTGTTAAATGATTCTTTTCTGTTCATATAATAACATAACATGTGAACCATTATCATTTTAAAAAGGTGAGTGTGGCGGATCAGTTAATTTCATTGAACGGTTTGTATACTCCGGAGCCTACAACGACTACATTACCTAAACTAAGAAATTTTAGCAAACCAATCAGGAGAAAAATTCTTTAAAGTTTTATATGTTGCTTACTTGCCGCCTCCTGTAACAATAACCATAACAAGAAATATCTTTAAAAAAGATATACGGCGTTGATTGTGGTTGAAGTTTATGGAAGGTAAAGATTTAAATGAATGAGATCAAGTTTAGCTAATATCTTTTTCCGTGCAGTTTTTAGCTGCATCAAACGCAGTACGGGATGTTACGCGGAGTTTTCGCGGCTTATTTTACATTATTACATATTGCTGGTCATAAACCTATAGATACAAAAAAGAAAACCAAAGTCAACCGGCCACACGCGAAGTCTCCGTACATATTTTAAATATGTATACGCGCGTTCTTCGAACAAACCTGTTTGAGTGGTTTATCGGGAATTGCTACGTGTATTTGATTCGATTATTAACAGTATCGAGAATCATCGCGCTCATACTTAATACATTAGTCAATATGCTGCAATAATACATTAGTAAATATGATGGAATAATTCTTGTTAATTAATTAAAAATAATATTTATCATGGTATTGTTGAAAACACATTAAGAATCTATTATTGACATGCCATAAAATAATATCGCTGGATATCTTCATTTCACATCTTTCTGGTGGTAAAGAAAATTCCGGTTCACCTAGTTCACGCTATAGCGTCTTTATTATATAACTATTATATTACTGACCGCGAACTCCGAACAGCACAGAAGGTCTGACCTGTATATAAACTCTGACATTCAAACACACTAACCGCGAACTGACCCCTTATACCTCGCGGGTTGAAATGCAACACATTAAAGTGAGGCATCGCTTCCACTGCTCTTTATACTTTTACATATAACATGTTGACAGGAATATGGAAGTCAGTACTAAATATGAGAACATGGCCTTTAAGTACACAACGTTCTCGCGCTGAAAATCCTCTGAAAATAAAAGATGTACGCACAAACTGTATTGATGTCGAGATTGAGTGTAAAACTGTTCTATCTATAAAGCCTTTTTATTAGAGATAAAACTGTTTCATGCTGAACACGCAGTAAAACAGTGTTACAAAGACGCGGACATGTTTCCAATGTTCTAGTGGTATTATCAAATCAGCCAATGCAGTCAATGAAGTGTATTCATCTGTACTTGGCCGCGGGAAGTTTTATTTGAATTCTATTGGACGCTAACAAAGGTCAGGCTAAGGTGAAAAGCTGGCGTATACAGCTGACGCCGAAAAACAGCGAAACTGCCAATTGCTGCAAGACTGGAAAGACATAAAGCAACTCCTTGCATCATGTAGCTTAAGTTCTTCCACGTGATATTTTCTTCAACAGATACATCGGATGATTGTTTCTCAAAATATTCAGCCTTAGAGATTGTCTTTACCGTTTGTGTTCTGATCGCTTTTAAAGTTTTCCTTAAAGGGACCGTCAACCACAAACGACGAAAAAAGAAAAGTTCTATAATACCGTGTTTTTTTTTTACATTTATTAGTCTATATTGATTAAATTATCACGACTGGATATTACATTTATTGAAAAAGTTGTTAAGTTTTCATATTTTCAGTATATTCGGTAATAAAATTTTACTAGATAACTACCAGTTAACTATAAATAACGCAAGTACATTGATCATCATCGTCACGTGGTAAAACCAGGAATGCAAATTGTGCATGCGTAGTGAATTGTATATTATATATATATATATATATATATATATATATATATATATGTATATAATGATCATTCTACTTGCGTTATTTATAGTGTGTATATCGTTATGTCACCTATTTTCGCGATGTACTTTTGATTTCACATCGCGTAATTTTATTACCGAATATACTGAAAATATGATTTTTTTTTCAGGTAATGTAATATACATCGATGTTGACAGTTACTGAACAAACACCTTTGTAAGAAAAGTAGAACCATTCATGAAATCTTAATATGAACTTCAATTTCCAAAAAGTGATATGAAATTCAAAGAAATGTACACTTGTTCGAAGTAAATATACGCCATTATCCAATTATTTTGTTCCACCGGCAAATCTTTAAGTTTATTAAGCTTAAGTGCTTTTAAAATAAAATGCTCACATCGAGAGAACAATTCAATACAAATCTGTTTTAAAGGGAGATTTTAGGATTTTGTCAAATATTTATGAATTTAGATAAAATGTCCAAACAAGTATTATTAATATATTTCAATATAAATTAAAATAAAAGTTAAGAAGAACATGTGTCGAAAATTGCGAAATAAGCCAGATATTTAATTTTTAAATCGATCATGTATGTTCAGTTGATTTCGCCAGCATCTATATCATGCATGCACGATGTGAAACTAAATTTAGTTTTACGAATCATTGTAATTTTCTGCAACAATATCTATTCATACATCACACGAACACTAACTCCGATCCTACTAAAAAGACGAATGCTTCGGTTATTGTTGGAAAATGTGTACGCAATATCTTCGTCGCAATCGACTCGGGGCGCTAATTTGTCTTTACTGCATTTTATGAAATTCGTCTTCAATGTATAATTTGTCTTGCCTATTTAGAGTTATTGTTGGCGTCGCACTGGAGTGCGACTAATATATAATGCGTTTTTTTCGCTTATGGGAGGAGAAGTTATTTTACGGATCAATGTATATATTTTTGTTTTAACAATATCTTTCATAGTGGTGATTTTTTGTGTAAATTAGTGTAAATAAGAACTGCATTTGTGCCTATTATATTTATTACAATATTTATTGCCAATAATGCAAAGTTAATTGTTTTAAATAATAACTGATCACAGGGGAAAGATCACAGGGACTCGGCAAATACGCGAGACTTTCTGGTTTTGTATAAAAACAAAACATAATCAAAATATATTAATTTCGTGGTTTTTCTAACAATAGCGCAGACTTTTGCTCTTCGAGTCTTGGTTAACGCGTATTTTCTTCAATTTTACAAGACGACAGCGATTACTGTAAATACACGGTTTATTGCTTTATTGATAACCGTTACCCTACAGTCACTTATTAAGGCAGAAGGTGCCTAGTGAGATCGGGATTAGTCGGTCGATATCGCCGTATTCGGAAAGCGTTTCGGCTATAAGCGATACCTACGGTCAAGTCCGGAAATTATACTAAATACACGAAATAAATTTGTATTTTTTTTATTTAAGAGTTAAATTACGTTATCTCTTTAAGATTTAATAACTATACAATACAAATATAAGTTAATTTAATTCGTTTAATAAAATATTTGTTTTCATGACGTCAGGGTTGTTGACATTTTCTTAGCAAAATGAAAGTGCGAAATAAAGGCGAGCGATTTGCAAAATCGAAAAAGAAGCAAACACCGATCGACAACGTTGTGTTCGATAACAAGTATTCATTTACCGAGTTCTGCGATGGCGATTTTATGAAAATGACTCACGTAAATGCATTTCGCATTTGCTTAATGGCGTGAAAAGAGTAAGCAGAAGTGGGTGGGGGATGGAAGAAGATTGATTGACTCGTTGAGATGGAGGTTTTGCTAAACAAATTACAGTATGGTCAGTTTTGTAATCTGTGTCCCATTCCTTTGATAATATATAACATTGTTGGCGAACTACAAAATGACCTCAGTGGTAATTTGTACGTTGTTTGTGAAAACCCTGACTGAACAGTAGAAAAGTCAACCGTGTTGCTTATACAAAGTAGCACCATCTCAAGATCAGGGGAATGCCATGCTTTGACGTAAATACCAAGCTTTGAACAGGTATGCATGTCTTCATTTTTCAACCTGCCATTTCTATAAAAGTTCAATCATTGTACAATTGCCATTGATCTTTGGACTTTTTACACATGTTCAGACCCCATAAAATTCCAAGTGTCATTCCCAGTGAATATTTGTTTATAGTGTAATATATAAGGAAATATTCCGGTGTCCATCATATTCAGTTTTCAAATTTAGTTTCGCATTTATGTTGTTAAATCTAATTGATTGCTCATTCATGTTATTTAATAATGTAATGATGATATGAATGGATTCTATGAAAATACATTGTGACGTCATTATTAAGTAACTACGGCCTTATTTTGTTTTCATGTTCTTATCATTTTCAATTCTGTTTTCAGCAATGAAAGTCAGTTTGGGCTGGCCGGTGAAGGTAAATAACTTCCTAACCACTCTAAACATAACGCTTATTGCAAAAAGAAATCTTAAGAAGATGGAGGCTCGTGCTGGGGAGGCCATCAAGAAAATCTCAACTGCGTCGTCTAACAAGGCTGCCATTGATGCTTGAGAAAGAAATGGAGTAAATGTAAATACTAACTTTTAATAAAAGTTATTGACTATTCTGGTGCCAAATTTTAGTATTTTTTCTCATCAACTTTCTTCTGGTTTAATAATAATTGTTTTATTAAAGGCACTGTGTTCATAGTTTGGTAAAATTTATTTTTTAAAAAGATTTTTGGTTAGAACCCCAGGGCAGGCACATTACTAAAAATATTTGTGATTGTTATTATAAATATTCAAAGCTATTCCAAATATTACATTTTTTTTTAATAAATGCATTACTTTTCGTTATAAATCTTATCAAGGAGCATAGGTATATTAAAATTCTGAGCTATTCATATAAATGGTGAATTCTTTTCACAAGCGATAATTTGAGTTCAACGACTTGTCAATATGTAATGTGCTTGTTGTGCTGAAAATTGATTTTTTCTCATAACCAAAGATCATTTAAGGTGTCAGAATGAAACTTAAAGGGGAATGATAAAATTCATGAAATAAGCATTGTTTGAATTTAATTTTGTATTTTAGTTCGAGGTTCAGTAATGCCTGATATTACTCAAATTGCTACTGTGCATTTGAAGACGGGTTTTAAGTTCTCGACATATGTGAAGACAACAGTGTTATTTCTTCCGAAGCTCAGAAAGTGATGTTTGAGAATGTAATCTCTAACAATTGTAACTTAAAATAGTGGTTTCAGAATATTATGGTGTGGAGAAAAGAAAGGAGTGGGCGGTCTAGATTCAGTTGGGTCTATGAAAAGTTTTATGTTAAGTAGAGATTGGCGTGTTCGTACGGCTGTATTTTCTAAGAATAAGCTCCATCGTTGACTACATAAATGCATATGTGTGTTTTTTGTATGATATTGTTTCCTCTATTTTTAGCCTATGGATTAAGTAGCTCATATATTGTGGGAGTTTAGGGGCGGTGCTTTCGCATTTACATTTAAAGATAAAGTATTTGGCTAAAAGAATGATTAAATTAATTGCATTTTTTTATACCTGTGTGCAATTAAATAATTTCAAAGGTAAAGTGCGTGTTATGTTCCAAACCAAATTTGTTATGTATCATGTGTCTTGTGATAAAAGGAAGAAAGCGTTGTGTCTAGTTCTGAATCTATTTCAAATTTTAATGCATATAAACAACGAACTAACATTTATGACGTTAACGTCACGTGACGTTCCACGCAATGGCGCGAAAACGTCGTAACATGTACACATTCCCAACATACTCGGAGCCGCAAAATGTGAATAAACACATAGAAATACATCAATATGCACTTAAAATATCGAAGCATTAAACAAATAATTTTATAAATTCTACATTAATGTTTTATCAGGGACGAAAATCCATTTTAAACAAAACGTTCTTAGCACGATTATTGTCTTTCGCTACAACATTTATCAGTCAATTTATGACACTGTTTCGTCTCCGACCTCCAATGGATATAGTTTGGTAATTGGGCGATTCGTAATTGCCCCGTCAGTCCGAATGTTTGCGGCTCGTACTCGTCCGTCGTTGCCTTGGATGAGCGCCTCGATCCTTGCCAATTTCCATCGTGACTGTGGACCTTCATCGTGTACCATGACGATGTCGCCGACTTTAATCGTCTGCTCATTATGCCCGGAAATTCGCTGGTTTTCGCATAAAGCTGTGAGGTATTCTCTTCTCAATCTAGAGCGGCAATCGTCGATGAGTTTTTGCTGCATTCGCGCTCGTCCGTCGTTGCCTTGGATGAGCGCCTCGATCCTTGCCAATTTCCATCGTGACTGTGGACCTTCATCGTGTACCATGACGATGTCGCCGACTTTAATCGTCTGCTCATTATGCCCGAAAATTCGCTGGTTTTCGCATAAAGCTGTGAGGTATTCTCTTCTCAATCTAGAGCGGCAATCGTCGATGAGTTTTTGCTGCATTCGCGCTCGTTTGGAAATGTTCTCTCTGGTGATATTTTGAGAAATCCACGTCACAGCTGTAGGGTAGCACTGTGATTCGGCGACCGGACACAATATGAGAAGGGGTCAACGGCTGCAAGTCACTCTGCGCGGTGCTGATGTAGGTCAGAGGTCGATCATTTATAACAGCTTCTATTTCCGTGATCACAGTCGATAACGTATGGTAGTCAACGTGAGAGCGTCCTAGCACTTTCTTGGTGGACGTTTTCGTTACCCCAATCAAACGCTCCTAACCAGCCTCCATACCATGGAGCACGTTTGATGATGAAGCGCCATTCTGTTCCTCTTCTGCTAAGTTCCGTATGGATTCTCTCGGACGCGAAGAGATTCTTAATTTGGTTTGCTGCACCTACAAATGTTGTTCCATTGTCTGAAATCATCATCCGCGGTACTGAGCGTCGACTACAGAATCTGCGATAGGCTTGTAAGAACGTCTCCGTGGACAAATCGGGTACCAGCTCCAGATATACTGCATGGGTGGAAGCACATGTATACAGGCAAATGTATGCCTTCGTGTCCTGACCGTCTGTACCACGTACATATAACGCTCCGGAAACGTCAACACCAGTCACAGTGAAAGGGTCCGCTTCTTCCACTCTCACAGCGGGTTACGGTGGTGGATCCTGTGCAGAGTATGGCTTGCCTACAACTCTTCTAAATGGCACGCATTTTTTAAGCACATGCTGTACACATCGTCTAATTGCAGGAATTCAGTATTTCTGACGTATGGAAGTCACTGTCGAGTTTGGGCCAGAATGTAGAATTCTTTCATGAGCGTCCATCACCACTAGTCGAGTTTATGCATGTCTCTGTGGTAATAGATACGGAAACATCACAGTCTCTGTAACTGGGGCATTATGTATACGTCCTCCACATCGCAGTAAGCCCCTAATGAACAATTTCTGTTGTTTAACCAGTGTCGCTCGTGAATGACCATCTCGAAGACATTGAATTTCTTCTTTATATGAAGAGAGTTGAACACTCGATATCCATACTTTCTCTGCATCAAGTAGCTTAGATGCGGTCAATGATCTAGTCTGTGATAGGCATTTGTTCTTGCATCTCTTGATAAATCGTAATACATATGCAGTCACGTGCAGTAACTGATGTAAATTACCGTATTTCGCCATGCAGATAATCACTTGAACTCCATGAACTTCCGGTTGATCTGGTTCAATAACCGCTTGCATTGATGGATGGCAACATGTTTCTGCGACGCAAACAGCTGTGTTTTTGGGTTCCCATGCCGGCCAACTTCAAGGTTCCGTTACCCAACGTGGTCCTTTGACCCAAAGATCGCTTTGCATAAATTTCTCTGCTGAGATTCCGCGGGTTAACAGGTCGGCGGTATTATCTTGTGTGGGACAATATCGCCACTCATGATTAGGTAGAAGTGAACTTATTTCAGCAACACGGTTTTTCACGAATCTTGGTAGAGCACGTGTAGAAGCTAACCAGTGCAATACTATTTGACTGTCAGACCATAGTTGTACATTCTCAATCTGCAATTCTTTTTGTATGTGTTTGGTAAGTCGCGCCCCAATGAGGCCAGCCATCAGTTCCAATCGTGGTAGGGTAAGGGATTTGAGAGGAGCGATGCGGGACTTCGCAATCAACAGGGATCATTCATGTCCGGTACAGATATAAACTGCAGCACCATATGACGTCATACTTGCGTCACAAAACACTTGAAGAGAAATGTGTTCATTATTTTTTGGTGATGTGTTCTTTAACAAGTAACGACTCTGTAAGAAGCAAGTGTGTTCAAGTCTGAGGCTAAGTCGCTCCACTTCCGGTATAACTCTGGTGATACTGGAGTGTCCCATGAATATTTCATTTTCCACAGTTCTTGTAACAATATCTTTGCACGAATAGTCACCGGTGAAAGAATGCTAAGGGGGTCGTAAATTTTCGAAATATGCTGTAATATTTCTCTCTTTGTCACAGTTTCAACAACAGGAATGTGTCTTAGTGGAAAGCACAATGTGTTCTCATCTGAGTTCTACCTCATTCCGAGAATCTTTGTCTGTTCATCAGTGTCGAGTACACAGTCAACACTAGCTACGTCACGCAAAATATTGCTATTGGAGTTCCAGGAGCGTAGATTGAAGTTTGCAGCCGACATCAATTCCCGTGTATCGTGATAAAATTTCATGACGTCACGCTCCTCCTGGAAATCGGAAACGACGTTATCAACATATATATCGCGGCGAACATGGTCACTCACCCAGTTGTCCTTGTTGTAGGCTAGGTGTTTTATGATCGCACACAAAATGAAGGGCGAGCATGTTGCGCCAAACAACACCGTTTTAAACCGGTACGTCATCAATGGACTGTCTGGATCTCCAGGATCTCGTAACCATAGGAACCGGGTAGCAACGCGATCTCCCTCATCTAGGGCAATATTCAGGAATGCTTTTTTCATGTCCGTTGAAACGGCGTACTTGTTTAATCAGAAGCGCATAAAAATACCAGTTTGGTCGTTCAGTTTCGGTGGAGTCGATTGAAGACAGTCGTTTAGGCTGGGTTCGTTGGACGATCTCCGACAGCTACAATCGTAAACTATTCGTATCGGGGTTGTCAGTGATTCTTTTCGCACGCTGTGATGTGGAATATAGTGAACCGGTTGGCCTGTCTTTAAATTTTCGTCAACGGTTTCTATAAATCCACGTTCTCGCTGTTCATTTATAATATCGTCGTATTTCTGGAACATGTACGGGTCTGTTCGTAGACGTTTTATCATGTTCTGTGTACGACTAACGGCTACATCATAATTCGTTGGTAAAAGTGGGTGGTCTTCTTTCCATGGCAGTTTCAAGCTGTATTGGTTATCCTTGTAATATATGCAGGTATCCATATATGTCTGAAGTTCTTTCGGACCGGAAGTCACCTCCTCTTCCGGCGTGATTCCTATGGACTCTAATTTCCAAAATCGCTCGATGTCAACGGTGTTCAAAGGTGACGTCATAATGTTCAGCATTCGGTGTATTGTCCCTTCGCTTGTATAACAGCGGGCCAGAAAGAAGATACCCCAGTTTTGATTGTACTGCCGTTGGTCCGTTGCCTCTAACAACGTGATTCTGAACTATCTTCCGATAAGCATCTGCACCAATCAGCATCGCAATATCAAACGTCTCATGAGCAGTGTCACGTAATCGGATGTACTTTAGTGAAGATAAAACAAGTCTCTGATGTCTAAAATATTTCTTTTATTTTACTCTATTCCCTAACACCAAAATTGTACTATAATAATTTCAAAGTCAAAGTTAATAACATAACGTGAATAATTCCTAAGAGAAAGCGAGGTCCCGTCTGCCTATTTTGAGGGTTATTTATACTGATCCCGTTGTGTATTCGCTTAATTCGTGACCCACGCCTGTCAACAAGTAATGGACGTCAACGTGTGTATCTTGACGTATATAGACAGATGATGTATGATCCCTACAGATTTTACACCGCCTGTACTCGCGGGCCCCTATGTAATTTGACAAGCCAATTTGTGTTCACAGGTGTATTCACACCTGGAACACGTATCGGAATGTCAGTCCTCCCCGCTTAATGTATTTACTAATTGTTTATATGCATTTTACGAGTCACGAATCTTATGTTTTCTGGTCCTCCCCGCTTAATGTATTTACTAATTGTTTATATGCATTTTGCGAGTCACGATTCTTATGTTTTCTGTTAGTTACATCTCGCTGAAATATTTCTATTGACTTTTCATAAAGTAATATATTCATTATAACCCATTACATTACACATCTACATAATCAATTTTCAAATTTTATTACACCCTACCCGAAGGTTCTATTTCCTAAATTAGTTTGTTTATACAACAATAACACGACAATAACAACACAATACTGTACAATGAGATAAATTCTATTATTATATATATTATATGTATACCCTACCCGAAAGTTCTATGACGTTACACAACTCACTCTTTCAAATGAATTTTTTCTATTATTATATATATTATATGTATACCCTACCCGAAGGTTCTATGAGATAAATTCTATTATTATATATATTATATGTACATTACGTTACAGCAGTAACTGGGTGTGCTAATTTTAAACATCGAAGGTACGATAAGGACGTGATGTTTTTCTGTACGTTCGGAAGCGGGACGGCAATGGTGGGCGTAATTAGGACGTCAATCGGGATCCGCTCCTTCCGGTCCGTGATAACGTGCACTGTGGCGGTTTTCATTATCTGTACATTTTGAGATGAATGACAAAATGCTGCCAAGTAGATTGTCTCTTTACCAGTCTCTTTAACATTTAATTCATTCGCAAGTATCTGTGATAAAATTTCTCTGAGCACCTTCATCGAACAAGATATTTGCTTCAATAATACAGTCTTCGGAACTTACTTTGCCAACGGCGGTCTTCAGGAGAACATTAGATCTTGACTGTGTGGAAGAATGCAGAATCGTATGCCCCGTAGCGCTGCCTTGGAATGGAGAGGCATCAGGATTCAGGGAAGAGCTCGTATTCCTCTGCTCACAGATGGCGGTATGATGTGTCCGCTGACAGTTGCGACATCTGTTGTGGGATTTACACATTGATACTTGGTGTGAGTTTGACAGACTGTTGAAACACAATTTCTTCTGTTAAACAATTTGAACCCTGTCGTTGGTTGTCTTGTAACAATTTGTTGCAAAATGTTCTCCATCGCAGAAATGACAGGTCACCTTCCGATGTTTAATGTCTTCGTCTGATCTTGACGGCATGAGTTTTTTCCTCGGACATCTACTTCCGGTATGGAATGACGCAGTCGGCATATGTGAGCCGTAAACCGGAAGTTCCAGTGTGTCGCCTTCTCGCATGATGGAAATCTCTTTCTCAATGGCACATCTTAGGTCGGGAAGCTTCCAGCGATTGGTCCCATGATCACGTGCCATACTTTGAGGTACTGCAGTCGGTAACTTGTCTCTTATGATAGGCACCAACAGATTTCCATATGTCTGTTGGCACTCTTCTAGTGATTCTAATCCTCTTACGCTGGTCTCTAGTCTATCATAAAATGCTTGAAGACTATCAGGAGTGTTCTTTGATGGATCTAATTGGATCAGCGATTGCATCAGCACCTCTACTTTCTTTTCTGGCTGTCCATAGCGTTGTTTTAGTAGCTCGATAGCTTTCATATAGTTCACGTTTGTTAACTGGAATCCCGCTATACATTAACTCGCTGCGCCATGAACTAATGCACGAAGATATGCAACTTTCTGCACTCTGATAATGCCTGGTTTTGGTGTACAGAACATTCGAAACTGTCCCAGAACGTCTGCCACTCTACTATATCCCCGTGGAACGACGGAAGAGATAATTTTGGCAACTTTTGAAACGAAACACTCTGGTGGGTCATCTTCTTCGTGGTAAATACCTCAAGTGTGTACCGATTCAATTCTGGAAGACCTGGCTGTATTTTGTCTAATGCGCAAACAATTTCTCTATCGGATTTCGGTTGCCCACTGTTGTTTTCGTCTTGTGAAACGTTCGATGTAATTTCTTCTTTGCTTCCGATACGTTTATTCAGATTATCTTTAAGTCTTTGTATCTTTAACTCAAGGTCGAATGAATATGACTTTCCCTTGACAAGTTCTGATGATAAATCTTCGATATCGTTATGGTTGACGATCTTATCGTTCAGCGTTCTCACTTCTTCTGCTTCTTCCATAATCAGGTGAAGAAATCTCTCGTTCTCTGATGTCGTTAACTCGGTTGAGTCGAATCCCTCTAATTCTCTGGATATAAGGCGACGATGACCGTCGCGCATCGCAATGAGCTTGTTCAGCTGCATATTTCGACTCTTGACTAGTTTGTCACGGCACCAAAATGTCTTGTAATCGTATAAAAGGAAGAAAGCGTTGTGTCTAGTTCTGAATCTATTTCAAATTTTAATGTATATTAACAACGAACTCACAGATATGACGTTAACGTCACGTGACGTTCCGCGCAATGGCGCGAAAGCGTCGTAACATGTTCACATTCCCAACATCATGAGTGTTACTTCCGACGAGAAATGTGGAATTTCATTGCATTCCCAAAACATGTGTTTTAGAGAATCTGAACTTTCCGAACAGAAATCGCACATGTTCGACTCTACAAGTTTACATTTAAACAGATAGGAATTATTTGGTATAATGTGTGTGATATAATTGTACTGGTAAGTTCTGAGTTTAGTATCTTCAGTAAGTAATGGGGTTTGACAGAAGAGTTTTTTTTGTCAATTGTGTTTGTATTAAGAAGCTCTTTCCACTTTGTTACAAATTTAATTTGTGTAGGTTTGTTCGCGTTGAGAAGCCGTTTGTACATTACTTTGCATAATTTAGTCTTAACTGTTATATGATCAACAAAGTATTTCGGTGGTGTATATGATATATGCCCGAGTGAAAGAGATTGTTTCCATTCTACTGGGATGCTCTTTACAAGTGAGTAAAAGTTTAATACATATTGTGTGTTAATATCATATAATTCTTGGAGTTTTTCAAATGAATAAAATCTTTTATTTCGAAAATCGTAAATATGCTCTACAAATTGTATGCCTCTGTTATGCCATTCTTTAAAATAGAACATTTGATTGTTACATTGTATATGCGAATTGTTCCAAATTATTTGTATTGAAATGATATCTATATTTTCGTTATATGTTGTTTTAGACCAGGCTTCTTAAATTTGTTGCAAAACTTTTGAAGTAACTTTGAGTTTGGCAACATCTGTTCGACTTATCTTGCATTTGAAAACTGTGTTTCCCCCATGCGGTGTAAGCATCGAGCTATATAATTTAATTATCAATGAATCTTTTCCGTGGATGAAACGTTTTACCCAACTAGCTTTTGATGCATCTAAAAATAATTCAACATTGAACAGGTTTAATCCGCCTTCGTTATAATCCGGTATTATTTGATTTCTTGCAATTTTGTCGGGCTTTCCGTCCCAAAGAAAGTTGAAAAACGTGGTTTTCAGTTGATTTATCACATGTGAGGGTGGGTTTTGGAGAACGGTTAGAGGATAAACAATCTTTGGGAATGCAAATGTTTTAAGGACTGTGATTTTGCCTATCAATGAAAGATTCCATTTTTTCCAAGAGTTAAGAGAGTTTTTTATTGGTTGGATTTTATTCATTATATTACATGCTATAGTTTCGTTGGGATTATTACAGAAAGTTATACCTAATGATGTCGCTTGGGTTGAGTTCCAATGAAATTGTTTCTTTTTGCAAAATTCAATTTCAGTATTCCTTAAAGATCCTAAGCGTAAACTGGTACATTTCGTTCTATTTAATGTAAGGCCGGATATTTGTTTAAAGTTATCCAACGTTGAAATATTTTTTCAAAACTTTTTTGTGAACCATTTGTTAGAAAACAAGCGTCGTCAGCGACAAGTGTCTGTTTTGTTTCTATATTTCCTATTTTTATCCCACTTAAGTTTTGATCATTGTGTATGGCGATTGATAAAATTTCAATGCAAATTATAAATAAATAAGGTGATAATGGACAGCCTTGTCGAATTCCTCTTTTAATTTGGAACAGTTCTGAGAAGTAGCCATTATTAGTAATGCGTGATTTTGCATTATCATAGAATAGTTTGACCCAATTATTAATATAGTCACTGAAGCCACAGTGACGAAGGCATTTTAATATACAGGGGTTGTCGAAGTTGTCGAAAGCTTTATTGAAATCCGATAAGAAAATTAAACCCGGGTCATTTTTTTTATTTACTGTATGTATCACCTCATCTAGTAATCTAACGTTTTCACCGATATATCGACCTTTCAGGAAGCCAGTTTGCGCATTGCTAATCATGTTGTTAAAAAGGCTTTTAATTCGATTTGCTACGCTTTTTGATGCGATTTTGTAGTCAACATTAATTAGTGAGACAGGTTTCCAGTTATTAAAGGATAATGTATCGTTCCCTTTTTTGGTAAAAGTGTAATAATGCTTTGTTGCTGTAGATCTGTTAGGCAATTATTATCAAGAGAGAAGTTTAGAGAATTAAGTAAAAAAGGTTTTATATCGTTCCAGAATATCTTATAAAATTTTACTGACAAACCATCATGCCCAGGACTTTTGTTATTATTCATTTCCTTTAATGCAATTGCACATTCGTATTCTGATAAGTGTACGTTTAAGTTGTTTGGTTTATCATTATCAATTTTATTGCATTAATTGATGAAAAGGGAAGTAGGTTCTGAAATATCGATTTTGTGATCTGCTTTATACAAATTTTCATAATAACCTGCAATATGTTTTAGAACTTCGTTTTGGTTGTTTAAAATTTTCCCTTGTTCGTTTTTTATTTGATAAATAGTTTTTTCCTCAGCCTTTTTTTCTCTAAATCAGCAAAATATTTTTTTATTCTTTTCGGCCCCTTCAATACATTCTGACTTTGACCTTAATAAGATTTCTTTTATTTTATCTTCCATTAAGTA
The DNA here is from genome assembly GCF_020536995.1 of Dreissena polymorpha. NCBI lineage: Eukaryota > Metazoa > Mollusca > Bivalvia > Myida > Dreissenidae > Dreissena > Dreissena polymorpha. Next base: position 48,513,476 of record NC_068370.1, on the reverse strand, counting down.
ATCATACTGTTTTTTCGTTTAATGCATTGATTTTATCTTCGTTGAATGGATTTTCGGAAATATATTTTTCAAGTTCAGTGATTTTAGATTTTAAATGTGTTTCCTCGTGTAATTTGTTTCTTTTTATTTTGCTTGCATATTTGATTGTGTCATCTCGTATTCGACCTTTAATCACTTCCCACAGTGTGTTAGGGTTAGCTTCTTTATTAATATTTGCTATTTCTTAAATAGACTCTTTGATTGTGTTTTGATATTCTCTCTGTTTTGAAACGTTTTGTAATTGTGTAAGCAGTTTTGTTGACTCTTTGCCGGTTTTCAAAAATCGTATCCTGGACAGTCACACAAACCGGAAGATCTAGTGAACGTGTTCTCCAGGCAACCTGCAACGCCCACAGTACTCCTGATGATGTTGAAGCACTGGGATCTTTGCTTAAAACATGTAAAATTACTGACAATATGGCCCACATCTTTACTGTTACTGCAATCCATAATTCAGTTTGTTTAAGTCATGAAAAGAATTAAAGGTAAAGAACATTAGATTGTTAGACGTGCTGTTGCATAGAGGAACTCTAAAGCGACCAACAGCTGAAAACATTGCGGGATATGGACTTGCTTTGTGTCATTTGAAAGCCATATTTTCTAGTTCCAGAGAGGATGACTTTAGGGATACTTTCATTGCTTAAAACAATGAGAGACTACCAAAAGTCACAAACGCAATTTTTTTTTAAATCTGAAGTGGTTCCTAAAATCGGTCAGTTTTTCAGTGACGAAAAGTGACGAAACGAGATAATATGGCTTTCAAATGACACGCGGCCAGTCAAAATCACGCAATGGCTTTATACTGATACTTAATTATGTACATCTAGTTTTCATTAATCTGGCTGTTTTTATTAAAATATAAGTTGTATATTATTGTGCTACATGTTTAAAGAAACATGATAACTTATACATCTTTTTGCTGCGTAATATTGGGACAACTTTGACATTTTGTGATGAACTGCGCCTGTATTCATATGTTGCCTTTTGACTTTAGGTGACCTTAAGCTAGTATTATTGGCTCGGCTGTTTTCGGAGAAAACTCCGAGGTATTGTCATAGCCTCTTCGTCGTCCGACGTCCGCCGTCGTGCTTAAACCTTTACATTTGCTCTAAAATTCAAGTGCTTCCACCTACAACTTTGAAACTTCATATGTTAATGCACCTTGATGAGTTCTACACGCCACACCCATTTTTGGGTCACTAGGTCAAAGATCAAGGTCACTGTGACCTCTATATAAAACTTTAACTTTGCCTCTAACATCAGAGTGCTTCCACCTACAACTTTGAAACTTCATATGTACATGCACCTTAATGAGTTCTACATTCCACACCCATTGTTGGGTCACTAGGTCAAAGGTCAAGGTAACTGTTACCTCTAATATAAAACTTTAACTTTTCCTCTAACATCATAGTGCTTCCACCTACAACTTTGAAACTTCATATGTACATGCACCTTGATGAGTTCTACACACCACACCCATTTTTGGGTCACTAGGTCAAAGGTCAAGGTCACTGTGACCTCTAATATAAGACTAAAACTTTGCCTCTAACAGCACAGAACTTCCACCTACAACTTTAAAACTTCATATGTAGATGAACCTTGATGAGTTCTACACGCCACACCCATTTTGGGTCACAAGGTCAAAGGTCAAGGTCACTGTGACTTCTAAAAAAAATTCTGACAAGCTTTCGCAGACGAGCGTGGCACCCGTTATGCGGTGCTCTTGTTAATGTATTATTATATCAATATTAATTCAAAGTTAGCTTGATTTCTTCACATGTCATGGTTTATAACTGTTGCTTTTAATAAGCAACTAGAAAACCCCCCAAAAGAAGTAATATACAATTTATACTTAAATTCATGGCGTGAACATGAATTGGGGTAGGCATACTCAAAGTAAAATTTCTTGAGATAGGAACGGTAAAACTTCCTGAAATTCATTAAGTGTGTAGAAAATATGTTGTGTTAAATAAATATGTACAATATATGCATTTCATCACACTAAAAGTGACATAAAACGTAATTAAAGTTTATTGTCACTGAACCATTTGTTGTCGTTTTTTGCCATTTTATCCAGATAAGTGCATATATTATTGGACATCAAAGGAACAATTCTCTTTCAATGACACTTTTTTAATTCTGTATCTACTAACAAAATCCAGTCGAGTACGTTTATTAAGTAAATTGTCAAAATATATGTATATCCCATTACAAAAAACTATATATTTTGGATATAGGGTAAATCCATAGAAAACGCCCAACCGAGTCAAGGGGTAGGTTTATTCAACCAAGTATAAAAAGTCGACCGGCTGGTAAAAAGTTTTAAAATTTTGCAATTAGTTGTGATATACAATTTACTATGTGGAAATAATAACAAAGAGTGTTTCTGGAAAAGTACCCTTTAGGCTCCCACTACCTTAATATCTTAGTTAAAAGGTGATTTTTCAAGCGGTTCCGTAGTGTAGTGGTTACACGCTCGCTTCTCATGTGAGAGGTCCAAGGTTCTAGCCTTAGTAGAATCGAATTATTTTATTTGTGTTCTATGTTAACTTTTTGTTTTGATGTAGACATTTTAGTTTAAATAAATATGCTGTTTTATTGTTACCATTTTTTTTGTTTTTATTATGCCTATGAAATATATGTATGAGAGGGTGGGGGGGGGTTCGTAAACACATTAAAACCTTCTTTGTTCCACTTTCCTAGCAATCACCTAGTTACAAATAAAGGCGCTATAGAGCGCGAAGCGCGACACGTATTATTAATTGTAATAATGAGTTTTGATAAAGGAAGCAGCCGCTTATCAATGAGGAGCACCATCACAGCACCCCAGTCTCATTACTATCAAGTCCTCCTACAGGGTGTTTTTTTAAGAACCACATATAGAAGACCGTAGGCCTGACCCGTATCTTGCCAGTGGTATGGACCCTTTGGTATGGACCTTTAACCCCGTTCACTATCCAGCGTTTAAACTTCCGGGTTTACATTTAAGCCGACTATTAATAGCTTATTAATATCTTAGTTAGAAGGTGATTTTTCAAGCGGTTCCGTAGTGTAGTGGTTACACGCTCGCTTCACATGTGAGGGGCCCAAGGTTCGAGCCCCAGTAGAATCAAATTATTTTATTTGTGTTCTATTTAACTTTTTGTTTTGATGTAGACATTTTAGTCTAAGGTTCATGGGAGGGATAACATTCATTAAAACTTTGATTTGGTTTGTCTTCATTCAATGTGGTACAATATGGTCAAACTATACATCATTTTAAAGGTAAAGACGGATAGAATAACATAAACACATTTTTGACATTCAATATTTTTTTGCTTTATTTATATTTTTTGCTTAAAACCAATACATTTTTACACGAATTTACAAAATCTCAATCTAAGTTAGGAAGGATATGCACTACCGTAAGTTTAATAAATACAAAGCTATATACATGTACAAGATCAAGTTAGCAACATTTCACCGAAAATTAATGTCAGAAAACAACAAATGAGTTTTTATTCAACTGCATTTTTGGATAATTTTCCTAAACAAAGTTTCTAAAAATAACTAAACTGAACTCCTTTTTAAAAATCCAGGTATGGCGGATAATAAGAGTCACCATTCTACTTCAAGGGCTCAACAATTTTGCTATAACCAAGTGGAAATTTTTAAACCATCTCAAATTGAAAAAAATTGCAGACGACATATAAAATTGTAAATAAATATAAAGAAATAGGTTTGGCTGGGTAGAAATCATTTTGATAAAAGGAGATATTGCTCATCAATAACAAGATTTTATGAGTTTTGTGCAGACGACTCTAGAAATCATAGTTTTACATAGAAATACACAGCTAGGTATCATGTTTTTTTCTTTCTTCCTTCCTGAACAACTACTGTCCTTGTACCGTTTTGAATAATGTGTTCCTTTTGGCAAACCGAATCTTTTTATACATTTGTTTATCGATTCTTTCTACCCTTTTTGAAAGCGAGGCACTCGCTGTGCTCCGTAGAAAAAAAACGTGCATTACAAATCGGTCGAAATCACGTGAAGTAGTAAGAAAAGCTGGTATGTGTATACACATACCTGAGAAAACATATCATTATTTTGACAGTTGGGTCGCGACTAGTAAAACAATTGTTTACATTAATCAGGAAGAGATCGCCCTTAATAACAGAAATGATCACACAGAGATATAATCACTTACCCTATTTCAAATATTTTCCAGCTGAAAATTTTCCCCCCACACGTCTTTTTTAAGTGTATTTGTATTGTTTTTCTGGAGCCGAAATGCATCTCACATAATATCCATCCGACTTCCGTTGTTTTTTCCTTCGTTATTAAAAACTCCGTTTAAAAGAATTATTTTTACATTTAGGTTGTTGAAGCGATTTATTATTATATATTATCAATAAAATAGTATACCGTGATGAATTGAACGGAGTTTCGTATCAATCTTTTTGTCAGTCTGTAAGCGTACTATATTGTGCGCAATATTACAAGTTCATGTGATTCGACAACAATTGTAAACATTGGTGAAATGCTTCTTACAAAGTTATTTTTTGGAGTGTTTATGAGGTCTGATCATGCAGTTTGCACACATCAATGGAAAGATTACAATCCAATGCATGTGTCATCGTCAACCGTTTGGATTGTCAATTAGGCGATGAGTGAGTTTTTGCATGTTTCTTTCAATTTGATTTATTTAAAAATGGCTACTCCCATCGTCATAAAATGACATGTGTTCGAGTTTTGATGTTTCTAGATATGTATTTTTTTTTACTATTTAAGGGTAACTTACCCTCATCAATGTCGATTTTATTAACTAGTTATATAATTTTCCGCCCAAATACGTTGAATAAACATCATCCAGATTTTTGAAAATAATGTCTATTTTGTGTTAAAATCGCTTTGTATTTTGATTGATTTTGTCGATGGTATGAGACTTTGCTGTACAAAATTGGAAGCAGTTTGAAGGAAAACCATCGTTTTAAGCAAATATGTAAACATGTTCAATATGGCACTCTTCGTTTAGTTAAATTTGAGTTCAATGCTAGGGGTCCCACATTTTTCAAACTGAAGCCTCTACATGAACCTTAAATAAATATGCTGTTTTATTGTTTCCATTTTTTTGTTTGTATTATGCCCATGAAATATATGTGTGAGAGGGTAGGGATGGGGGTTCGTAAACACATTAAAACTTTTACATTGTTTTCATATCAATGAGTATTCAACCCCTATCGTTAATGAGCAACGTAAGAATAAGTTCAGTATCATCTCCCATTAAAGTTGAGAAAAATATGAAATTACGCTTACAAGATGAAGCAGATTTTTTAAAACCTAAAAAGTTCTTTTTCATTAATGAAAACTGCACACGGATGCCAGTAAAAAAAGGAAATCAATGTAAATAAAATGAACTATGAAATATTTGGGGGTTACAACACAAAATTATAGATAACGGTAATTTGCGAGTTATAACACAACATCATACGATAGATAATGGTTATTTGAGAGTTATAACACACAATCATAGATAATGGTTATACCAGTATCTTTTTCCATTTTGTTTAAAATAATCGGCCAATATATTAATATTTACAGTAGAAAAAAAATCGTTCCATGTAACTTCATTGAGTGCCTTTTACATTGAAATTCCCGACGCCCTTTGATGCTTTGCATCAATACTTATCTTGTTACATATTTTTATCAACAAATTGCAATTATTTAACACATATAACAATGGTATAATCTCCCCTCAAGACTATTAAATCGGCTTCGTTGATAAAGGAATAAAAAGAAAACGTACATAGTTCAATAATCATGCGGAAACTCGAATCCTGTCGACTACGATAAATGTTTTGAAAAATCATCTACCCTACTCGCTTTAAAATGGCATTATATGTATATGTGATTTATGCGGTCGAGATAATAAAGATGCACATATTTTTTACAATATATGTTTGAATTTTGCATTTAGAAATAATTTATAGATTTTTTTCATTGTATGCGATATTTCGCATGTCAATAAACAATTCAACAATAACTGTTTAATACAGATGATGCATTAAATTGTTACATTTTACAATGTTATATGGCAATTTATAATATATTACTCTTTCAATTAATCATATTTAAATATTTAACGGTACAATAATGCCGCCTTTTACGGTCGATTTCGTACTTGCGCGGAAAGATGCCAACGGATTTCTCGTTCCTCGTCTTATCCACTCAGCCTCTAATACTTCTAACGACTGACCGCACACTGTAAACAGTATTGCAAATCAAACTTTTGAATTAAAGATAATGATTAAATATAATATGTGCACTTTACCTAATAGTCGCTTATTTTGAAAAAAACTTTGATTTTATATAATTCCCTACGCGACAGTTTGAATGTTCACTATTTATACTTGATTTCCAATTAACTTCTGGTTATTATACTTCGTGTCAAAATAGGTCTCGTTGTCGGCAGGATTCGAACCTGCGCGGGAAGATCCCAATGGATTTCTAGTCCATCGCCTTAACCACTCGGCCACGACAACTATTGTTCAATGACATTCGCTCAATATACATGTAAAGATACATCATAAATGCGGAAGAAAAGGACGTAATTCTGTTCAATCGATCTAATTTCACATTCAAAAACTTTGAAGTTAACATGCCCATTTAAGTTAATAAACCAGTTGTCGTGTCCGAGGGGTCAATGCGATCGACTAGAAATCCACTGGAATCTTCCCGCGCAGGTGCGAATCCTGCTGACAACGATAAACGTTTTGACAGATCATGCATAGGCAAATAATTATAAAATTAACACACAGTTTTCTTTTTATTCAAAAAAAGGCGTGTGAAGAATGAACTTTCTCGCTTCGAAAAATACGGTTTTATGTTGGAATCTTGCATGTTGTTAAGCAGAGATAGCGCGTTAAAGGTTTAGCTTGGAAAATGCGAGAGTTTTTCGTGTTGGCATTTATGAACGTTGTAAATCTATCGATACGCCATTCGAAGTGTATATTAGACGGTGATAAAATATGGAGACAGAGAAAGAAATGATCGTTTACCCGCCCTACCGTTCCTAAATATGTTTGTTTTTTAAATAATCAGCCACCTGTACTTTAGCGTATTTTCATTTCAAGTTCTATTTCATGTCAGATGGGACCTTAAAACGATCCGTTAAAATACTGATATAAAGGATGTCGCGACGTAAACGGACGCCTTGAATATTCTTTAACTGAGTGGGGGCATAAAGTTGATTACCGTTGCACATTAAAGACATAAGAGCGACAGAAGAAGTTTGTTTGTAATACTGTGTACAAAGCCCGGTCAAATACGAATGCCTTACTGCAAACGGCATTATCTACTCCTCAGAACTACGATTTTGATGCTTAAAAACTGCAATTAATAGACGTCAGAATTGCAATAATAACTGATCAGAACTTCAATTTCGAAGCAATGAAAACTGTGATTCCTACACATAAGAACTGCAATTTCCATACTTGATACTGCTTTTTAAACTCATTAGAACTGAATAAACTCTTAAAAACTGCTATTGCAACTCATTAGAACTACAATTCTGTAAGACAGACATTGCCGGATTAGTACCGTGGAGGCAAATAGGAAGTAACACTTTTGGAGCTCATGTCCGAGGTCCCTAGAAGGCCTAGTGCTTACTTGAACGCCAGTGCCAAGTCGACACATTTTATTTTTCGAAATTGAACAAAAAGTACATGTACAATATGAATGTTTACAATAATGATTTCCAATAGTAAACAAAACACATGTAGCGCAACCACCTCATATCTAAAGTTAAATATAGTAGTATTCAACAACAGACAAAGCAAAGTTCTGTGTTGACAAAGCACACAAATATGTACAAAGTACATAAAAAGGAAACAAACATCATCCAGTCTAAAAAGACAACACACAATGTGTACAATGTAATAACTGATGAAAAAGGCATAGAGAAGCAATAATAGGTGCTTATAGTTATAGTATATACTAAATAGGTCCTACAGAAACTTTTCACTTTGAATAGTATTTGAAAAAAGTGCTTAAAACTGCAACAATCATCAAATTTGAATTCTACGTTTGTGAGACAATAGCATTTAACGGTTCCCATTCTCTGTCAAAAGAATCTAACTTATTTTTTGAACTTGATATTTTGCTCAAGTTATCATGTCATACTTTATGAAAATCTTTGCATCTGTTATGCTTGAAATGCATTTTTTTCATTTTACACTTGTACAAGTATAATTTAATGAACAAAATAGCATTAATTATGGCTCTTGCAGACTTAATTGAATATCCAAATAGAAAGATTGTCATGTTAATGAAAGGAAAAAAAAACACCATAGTCGTGGACGTATTTAAATACGAAAGATATCACTTTATTGTTATAAATGTCGCTAAGCACTTATAATTTAGGATTCTGCGAACCCAGCAATGACAATGACTTAGTATTTTGCTGAGCCAATCATAATGACTAAGGATTTCAACAATCAATCAAATGCATTTATGAATCCCAATCTTAAACAATAGTTCTCTAAATATTCAATAATAACATTATATTTTAACTAACAATAACATTGTAAGAGCATATGCAGATCAACAATCATTATTCATTTAACAATAAACTTTCATCTAACGTAAGTACATTTTAAGTTATGACAGAGAAAATAGTTCAGGAACAAAATGTCCTAAATGATGCCACAAAGTTATTGTAAGAATGGCAACATTAACGCAACTTACAGCACATATGAACATTCAATTTAACTGTTAGGTGCATTTGTATTTATTTGCAATGTTTAATAACTATAACCGTGATAATCAATGCAACATTACGTTGGTGATAGCATCCTTGCAGTTCAGACATGGACAGTCAGTATTCGAACCCACGTTCTTTTCATCATCACTAAACATTTCAATGATTATTTTCAGTTTATATAACACTTAAACACTGTAAACTTAAATTTTCAGTTTGTTTTCTTCGTGGCCTTACGGTACTACCTTACCTTAACTAAGAAAGTTTTGAAACTCAATCAGGACGGAAATTCTTGGAATATTCAGCTGTTGTTTACTTGCTGCGTCCTGTAACAATAATCATAAAAACAGCGAAACTGCCAATTGCTGCAAGACTGAAAAGGCACAAAGCAACTCCGTCGATCATGTAGCTAATGTTCTTCCACGTGATTCGCTCTTCAACAGTTAAATCAGATGGTTGTTTCTCAAAATTATTGTCATTTTCAGCCGTAGAGATAGCCTTTACAGTTTGTATCCTGATCGCTTTTGAAGTTTTCCTACGTAACTTTCTCATCTCCAAAGGTTCTATTTTTCGCTTGCGACAAAGGGTGCAGGTCAATATCCGGTATATTCCAATCAGCCATTTCGGAACGGGACTTTCCGGATCCTTGTTGTAGATACGAAGGTTAAGAATGGCCACAACGGTAATAGCAGAACTTATAGCAATATCTATCATAAGTTTGAAGGAGATGATCGGAACGGGTTTCGAGGTTCTTGGTAGCATAGCGCTGACTATTGTCATGAAGACCGCGATGGAAAGGAGAACGGTAATACAGTACGCAATCCACTCACCTGACTCCGGCACCAAAAGAAACACTACCAGATTCAGGATGCTAAGGAAAAGAATTGGTAGTAACACATTCACGATAACATATTCCGGCTTTCTCTTGAGTTTGAAACCAAAACTCACTTGCCAACTTGACCCAAATCGTTCGGAGGAGGCTGTGTTGTCAACAACGTCCCACATTGGGTGTTCTGTAAATAACGCCATGTTAGCTTGGTCCGTCTCTGGCATGATGAAAACTTCATTTAACTCATACCCCATTGCGCTAAATGATAACGTGCACGTCTGTGTATCAAACGGGAAAATTTTGACGTCTACTGCGCACGTGGACTAAACCAACTTGACCGGAATCCAAACAGCGGTTCCATCGGCATAATACCGGATGCGATTCCAAGTCGCCCCTAGGCTCTCGACGTCATCTGACGGCGACGTCAGAATAAGTTCTGGCACCCACACGTCATCATAGGATGTCAGGATTTGATAAGCACCACCATAACCCGCAGGGTCCCACATCATACTTATGTCCTTCCAGATTATCGAAAAACCAGCCACAACCGAGAAATTTTCGCTGACTTCATCGAACTCCTGAATCGACTTGACGTACATTTGAACGGTGACGTTTACAGTGTCATCATGTTTACGTACAGGTCGCACATTTTTGTTGTACTCGCTAAGCAGGTCTCGTAACAAAGTCTTTGTGTCATCTATCATCGCTCCAGAAACACAGCTAATGCATGTTACACAGAGAAACAAGGCGATACCTGAAACACTTAACATGGTTATATTGGGTATTCGTGTATGTTTTGATGCTATATTGTCAGTGTACAAACACGTCATATAAGTAAGTTTCGTGTTCGATAGTTTCCAGTCTTTATGATCATAGCGGTAACAAGGACCTTTACCTTTAGTAGCGTTCTTGAATGTGTCAGTTTCTTTAATATCCAGTTATAACAATCGCATGCCAAGTTTGTTCTCGGCGCATGACACTAGCATTACTATTTTGAAAAAAAAAATACTCCTATAAAAATCACAAACGTCAACGACAGTGTCTGGACGTCAAATAATACTGATTTTAGTATCTCAGTGCAAAGCCTTTGTGATCTTTTAAAAAGATATTCACGCCTTTTGACGTTTAACGCGACAATCGATCTAGATTAATTATTTGAATAGTTTAGTATTTCATTATCCGTTTAATCATTGTCTATTCGATCCCTTTGCAAATTATTTAAGCCCGGCTATTTGCTCACGCCAATTAAACAAACTCAATCAATTACACTACACGTTGACGGTTGATATACCCAGAGGTCGGACTGAGCGCTGGGGTGGGGGGGGGGGGGGCAAAATAATGTGATTTGCCGACTTGTATTGAAACAGCAACTTCATCTATCAAGATTGTAGATTTATAGCACCGACGTTATGCTTCGTGAGTTGAATCGAATCTCCGTTGTTCAATGCTTCAAATGACCAAATTAGTTTGATTGCTATATTACTCTGCTATGCCGTGTGGTGAATGTGAAAACGTGTCTAAAACATTCCCTATAATGTATTACATAAATGCTCTTAAATTTTCTATATCGGTGCTTGACTTTTGGGGCATATCTGTCTGATACAATCTGCACTGTCCTGCTTATATGATACTTTAGACGGCGGAAATGAATTGAACATGCGATGCATCAATTATTCATGATATATGATATCATTAAATATTTACCTGTATTGTGCAAACTATTGACGTTGGAATTTCGACATAGATTTTTTTACTGTGCCTTCAGCTATATTTATATGGCTTCTAGATGACCGCCAGATATTACCGCAACTCAGTCAAAGGCAAACGTCAAATGCATTCTTGCGAGCTATATGCGCAAATCTAACAAATATTGTATATCCAGATGTCTGTGCCAATTGAGATAAATACATAGTCGAAAAAAAAGTTGATATAAATAATTATGTTATTGGCATCACATCAATAAACGAATGAACAATGGTCATATGAAATATCTTTCCGTGCAAGTTCGAATCTCAGGACGTTAAAGGACCCTCTGAAGATTCTTCAAGATATTAAAGACATAAGAGCGACAGAAGAATGTTGTTTTAATGTATGTGTAGTAAGTCCGGTCAGATACAATCAAGAATGCCTATTTGCAAAATTCATTTCCTTCTCGTCAGTACTGCGTTTTTATGTATAAAAACGGCAATTCATATATTTCAGAATTGCAGTACCGACTGATCAAAATTTCAATTCCAAAGAAATCAAAATTGTGATTCCTACACGTTGAAATTCAACCTCACAAGAACTGCAATTCACACTAATCACAACTGCACTTCCTCAACTTTTAAACTGCCATTAAAACTCATCAGAATTGAAATAAAATCTCTTAAAACCTGCAATCATAATTCATTTAAGCTGCAATTGTAACACATTAGAACGGACTACATATTAGAGCTGCGATACCGAATAGTAAAATCTGCAATTCCTACTCATCATAACTGCAATCCATACGTATATGTATATGTCTAATTAAAAGGAAGCGCAGTGCTAGAACCATAACTTATGCCGTCATATTTTGGAGATGTGACCCCTATTTGATTGTTATATCTAAAGTTTGAGCATATTTGTATACTAGAGAGTAACCTGCGAATTTCTCGTGACGCATCTTTGTCAGCACAAATTACTGTTATGTGGCTTGTCAAATGTCGACCGATATTAGGGTTGGTAACTAATAGCCTCATCTCTGCACGTGTATGTGTTGAATTTCAAAGTAAATTTACAAGTCCTGCTGAAGATTTCGCAGCCAAATCAGATCTCCCTTCCACCCCAAGCTGTACTACCAGAAAAAGTCAAGCGCTATCAGCTTGGTTACGCAAGAGACGCATGATAGTGTATTGCAATCTCGACAGAAGTAGTTTTATTTTCCCAGATCTATTAATATCTCCTGATTTGGAATGGACTGGGCTGCGCAAAAATACCACTTGAATGACGTAGCACCCAGTGGACTACTTTAATAATTCATACACAAACTCTTCCGCGACACGCATAGCTAAAAAATTGATTTTTGACTTATATACTTATTTTGATTCTTATAAACAGTGTGTAGAACCAATGGGTTTTTCCGGGTTTTACACACGGGAAGGACAGAATGTAAACACACCGTTAAGAACTTTATTTTTGCAAATATCTCAAGTTATTGAAAAGCATTTGCAAAATTCGTTAGTGCATTCAAAATAGTTTTTCTTGCGGTTTGTGCCGATATCTCAAGGCATAAGAATAAATCATTGAATACGTCTGAAATTGTTGACAACATTTCACCTTTCGTGAAGCATATCCGTGTACAATGAATGCAGTAGATAACGAATTTGTGAACAAGAGCAAAGGCTTATTAAAGTTATTCCGATGTATTTCACATTGCCATAAGCAGCATAAACATCTTTTATGCACCAGTTGAAATTCTTAAGAAACATAATTTTAAAAATGTTATTTGAAATAAAACACCACTTACCGTCGTGTATACATCCATTAAAGTTAAAAGGGGAACCCCATAAAGTCACGTGATCCTGAACCATGTGAACGATCCTTTCAAAATTGTTTAATCTCACACGATATGCTTATTATGTTTCATTTTATAACTTATTGTAGTTCAAGAACTGAAACAACGCCGCAAATTATTTCTCGGCGCGTATGCAGGCAGTAATCGGGTTTCAGGTCATGATCAAATCTGTCATGCACAAATTGCTCTTAACCTTAGTTGTTCGCAAGCGAACAACTAACAATGTTTAACAAGGTCAAGTTAAGGTTAAACATGCGATAAACGGAAGTCCTGCGAGCAGGATTACATGCACTCAGTTGTTTAATAAAAACCCATTATGAATACTGCAAAAAGTGTGCATTAACTTCGATTTGGAGGTGGATGTGTAAGCAGGTACAAAACAACGATGTTCTTTGCATTTCATACAAACAACATTATTTAAGATTCTGTTCCTGTTATTTTACTGAATATATCTAAATGCGTTTATTCTAAGTTATTGCTTAACGAAAACTTAATGAAAATTGCATAAATGCTAGAGATCTGTGAACAAGATCCTTAACAGATTAATCCCAATCACTTTTAATGGAAAAATTGAAAGATTCAATTTTTGATGATATTTAAATCACTTTATCAAAACGTTGTCTTTAAAAAAATCAGTTTAAATACATCATATATAATTTCTTGGTATACTCTACTATTCTGGAAAGACGTTCCCGAATATTCGGCGTAGTATGATGTAAACGTATGGCGAGCTTTTGAATATTGTCGTTTAGTACTTTATTTTTGAACGAAAAATTATATGTAGTTAACATTTGGCGCGTGTTGCACAGGTTTTACATACATGATTTAATGATTAAATACATAGCATGTGATATATATATATATATATATATATATATATATATATATATATATATAGTACATAGAGTATATAAAAGTCAAGCTTATTTAAATTTATGTCTATAATTAAACTGTATAATATTATATTTCATTATGTACCAATTGTAAACGTATATACAGAGTATTTTATCACAGCTGCAAATAACAGTATTATGCCCTGAACATAACAGAAATTATACATTGCATTTAGGAATATGACGCAATGATGTTTTGCTAGTAGCTTAACTAGAACAACGGAAATATGTATCATATATATGTCTATGCAACCAAACACATACATTTGTAATGTTACCCGATACATAAAGTTTGAATGCGCCAATGTAACACAGTATATTTGTAAATAATTTCATGCATCATGTGAGAAATTATTAGATTATTGCTAATTCTCTTTAATTAACTTCAAACGCAGCTACAATGTTTTGAATTTCGCGCTATTGTTTGCAACAGGCTTTTTCAAGCCTTTTATCGCTTTGATGAATCCTCGACACATCTTGTAAAACCAGTACAGATTCAGCGCGTCCAGAACGAAGCATGGTATGTACATGATCAGCTGGATGTGCCCAAGCGTTAAGACAGCATCTGTGCCGGTAACCAGCCAGATCTGGTACCAGTATATCGGCATGGTGACCATCCGGAAGAAGAAAAAGGTCGCCACCATCAGCATTCCGTTGAGCAGTACGCAGCAGTTAGAACGCGGGACGTCTAGAATGTCGAAGAACCACCTGGAGCGTTAGCGAACAAGCGAGGTAAAATGACGATGAATTTGTTATTTGTTTTGTTATTTATAGTTGGCCTGCATGATTTTTATATGTTTTAAATTGTAATATAATGATAAAAATATGTTACAGTAACACAACATAGGCAAGAAAAATTATACATTGAAGACGAATTTCATTAAAGGAAGCAAAGACAAATTAGCGCCCCGAGCCGATTGTGACGAAGATTTTTACATATTTTCCTACAATAATCGAAGCATTCGTCTTTTTATTATGATCGGAGTAAGTGTTCGTGTGTCGTATGAATAGATATCGTTGCAGGAAATTAAAATGATCCGTAAAACTAAATTTAGATTCACATCGTACATGCATGATATACATGCTGGCGAATTCGACTGTACAGACATTTACGATTTCATAATTAAATATCTGGCTTATTTCGCATTTTTCGCCATTGTTCTTCTTTACTTTTATTTTAATTTATTTTGAAATATATGTATGATAATGTTTTTCACATATCATATAAATTCATAAATATTTGACAAAATCGTGCAGTCCCGCTTTAAAGGGGTCTTTTCAAGTTTTGGTAAAATGACAATATTAAAAAAAGTTGTTTCAGATTCGCAAATTTTCGTTTTATCTATGATATTTGTGAGGTAACAGTAATACTGAACATTTACCATGGTCTAATATAGCCTTTATATGCATCTTTTGACGATTTAAAAACCTGAAAATTATAAAGCGTTGCAACGCGAAACGATTGAATAATATGGAGAGTTCTGTTGTTGTCGTTTAATTTTGTGAAACTACGAAGATTTCTTACATAAAGTATAAAATACGTCTTCCACATATAATTGGCAGGATGGCCGAGCGGTCTAATTGGTTTTTACTCCAGGATTCCGGTGGTCACTGGTTCGAGCCCTGCTGCGGGCTACTTTTTTTCCCTTTATTAAATTTTATTCTTGATTTTTTATTGGAGCTTTTTAGATCCAATGTTTACATTTATCAATATAAAGCATTTAATGACAAACTTCAAAACATGCCAAAATCTGTGCAAAGGCCCCTTTAAGGTGTTGTTGTTGCAGCGAATTCGAACTTCAGGCGTTCCGCGCCGACGCAATACAGCTTGAAGTCAAGCCGCCGGAGTTATCTTAGAGGGCAACATATTGTAAAAAGAAGAATTGACCCTTACCTAAACACATGTTAACCTCCGCGCTTTTGAAATCATGCAATGTAAAGTGAATAACAACATTCATGTATAAGTATCACCTTCCATAGTATCACAATAACTAAGAATAATGATATGGTAACTTCTTTACAATAAACACGATTAGCTGTTGGGAATAAAACAAATAAAAAGTTGAGATTTGTAACAGTATTGACGAATGCCTCCACATGCCGCATTGACACAATATTTTACAGGTTGTCTTCACATAAAACAGCGGACACTATGCTTAATGTTTAAAACGCACTAAGTGACCCCGTGACCTAGTTTTTGCCCGGCATGACCTATGTTCGTACTTTACCTACACATCATCTAGATACAAGTTCTGACCAAGTGTGGTGAAGCTGATGAAAACTACTTGAATACGAGAGCGCACACCATGCTGAATGTTTCAAACGCACTAAAAGACCCCGTGACCTAGTTATTGACATGGCATGACCCATATTCGAACTTGACCTAGACATCATCTAGATATAAAATCTGACCAATTTTGGTGAAAATCGGATGAAAAAAAAACTTGAATTAAAGAGCGGACACTTAATACGGACCGACCGACAGACCGACCGACAGACCGACCGACAAGCTCACTCCTATTTACCCCCCTAAATTTCGTTTTTGGGAGTATAAGATAAGACAATGGTGCTATTTAAGTACAATGCCGTCTCATATACCATCGAAAGAAGCGTTAATAATGTTTTATTTAAGTTAAATTGCTAAACACATACATCTATGATAAGTTAACTTCAGTTATGACACTTTCTTGATAATGCTAATTCGAAAAAATCGTTATTGAAATTTAAAAAAAAAATGTTAATTTATATGGACTTGAACCCCCACTTTTCAGTTTGGTTAAGGAGGGCCTTGGTCTAGAAGACGTACATTTGGTTAACAGGCGAAGTAGAGACTTCCGCTACTAGAAGATGTACATTTTGTTAGCAGGCATTGTAGAGACTTCCGCTATGAGTCTAGACGACGTACCTTTGGTTAACAAGCGGGGTAGAGACTTCCGCTACTAGACGACGTACCTTTGGTTAACAGGCGAGGTAGAGACTTCCGCTATGAGTCTAGAAGACGTACCTTTGGTTAACAGGCGGGGTAGAGACTTCCGCTATGAGTCGCAGCATCCCGAAGTAACACAGCACGCCGTAAGCCTGTTATACAGTTAAAAACGATAACTGACAAAATAATGATTCACATGTATTTTTTATTTTTTTTTTATCGTGTATATGTTGGGTTGCGAGTTTGTTTTTTCTTAAAGATTCTTCTTCGTTTGTTATACTCCAAAATAACAAGCAAACGAAGAAAACAACACATTATATCGTGGTTGTAACATTATTTTGTTTTAAAACTATCTGAATCAACCCGAACGATTTAAAGTAGTGCGCGTCAACCTACCGATATAAAATAATACGCATAAACGGTGGCTGCGTGGTGGAACATAAAGCCGAGGAGCTCCCCGGTGCCCACGTGACACCACGTGAGCATGCAGATGACATCCGCCAGCATGTAGCCGGCGATGATACCGCAAGCGAGACGTGCGACGTAGCTGTCGTGCCAGACCTTGTCCGCGGAGAGGGCGTCTTCGTAGAACAGTGTGTGAGCGGACATGGCTATCGCTAGGGCGGCGTTGATGTTGGATATAAACCTACACATAAAATAAGTATATAAGCGATATATATTCCTGTTTTCCGGATACATTAACGTTGTATATGAAAATGCTAATTTACGATTATCCTGGACAAAAGCTCGCGTACAGTACGTCCCTTTTAGGAACGCGATAGCGTTCGTATTAGATGTTTAAACAATTCTATGTATTACAATTATTTTAGTTTATTTCAAATTTTAAAATTAGTCAGTATGCATACACGTATACGAAAAATAATTTTTATACGAGAATATTGTGAACAAATCGTTGTTAAGACAAATATTTTTTGTTATATAAAATGATATTATTTGTTTCTTTTTTAATAAGGTTATTTATGATTCGCAGCTATAAATGAACCAAGCCCATCCCTTGTGAAGTCTTAAGAACTGAATTTATTAACGCGGACCAAGACTTCGGAAATACAGAATTTCTCAAAACGACGTAATAAACCTGTCGTTCCAATCCATGCGGTCGCGTATGGACAACGTTCGGTACGCAGGCACGAGGCAACCGGAAACGACCGGACTGACCAACCGGAAAAGGATTATATTAAGCAGGAAGCTGGCTCCGCCTCCGTACAGTACATACGACGGATCATATTTGAGTTCATGTGGCCGCGCGCCAGTTCCTCCCGCTTCCTGTTTCGTAAGAAAGAACGAATGCTTTGTTTGAAAACATGTTTAATGCTTATTTTCAGTTTTACACTAGCAGACTGTTGTCATATTGGATAAACAAAAGTGACAGCTTAATAAATGAATGTGCTTTTAAAAACTGTTCACTTAAAAATAATGTCGTAATATAAAACGGAAACATAGAACACAAGCAGAAACATTATATTTTATTCGAAATAAAATGTATGATTGTATTTTTACAATATAACAATATAACGTTTGGTTGTTGATTAGTTTTAAGTTGTTTCCTCAATCTCATACAATATGTTACGCACGTGTATCTATTTAACATACACCAGTGACATTTTTTGTATAGAATCGACCAGCTGGTATGAAGAATCGTGCTTTTAACAAGTTATACTTGATATCATGCTTCAGCCAAAGAGCGTCAATAACGAGTGTCATACTGGTGTTCAAGCAATTTACAATTCAATATAATCAATGCAATAAAATATAGTAAAAAAGACACACACACAAATTTCATTATTATCAAGTTCAGAAAAATATGCATTACGTGCATATTAAATACCATTTATCACACATCTAAATAAAATTACGAAATGATGTATACACGAGATAACAGTAAAGCCTAGACATATCCGTATTAATATAAATTGTGGTTCACTGACGGTCTAATGTTCGTGCTTTTGATATTATTTTAAACTGTTATTTTAAGCGATTCAATAGTTGATGTAATCATGTAAACATGAGAACATCATACAACAATATATCTAATAATTGTTCTGGTTAACATGTTCGGTGCGACACTAATAGTAATTCCTCTCCATGTAGATGGAGATACGTCGTATGATTTATGTACAGCGGTCAGAGTTTCATATGTACATATCAAATGTTCGATACATGAATACGTGTGTACGTAATTATGTTAGACAAAAAAAAATTGGTATATCAGTCACCTGAATGTTTATAGGTATGTCCATGCAAGCGCGAGGCAGGTAATTTACAGCAAGATTAAAAATGTATCCGTCAACAAATTATCAATGTATTTAATAGTCACCTTTGAAGTGTTTTCTCTAAGAATCCATTAATAATCTCAATCACAACATACACAAACATTTCTCTTTAAATTCCCGAAAAAATATGTAAATTCAATTTTCATTTGTCTAATTTATATAGTTGTTCAATATCGAAGTGATAATTTGATCTGTATACTCAGTTAGCATTCAACGATCTATTTCGTGAACAGATTCGATCCCTCTACTCAAGAGTCGTTTTCTCCAGCAATCCAAGCGATTAATCGACCCACTAAACACATCTAACTACACTTGCATGCTCTATTTACGGTATATCAACTGTAAAGAATTTACTAAATCCATATAGCATGTATATAAACAACGTATGTAAAAAGTTCTTTAAAATGCTATTATCAAAAACATAAAACATACCATCACTTCAATCTTTTATTATAAGTCTCTTCCGTACTTAAATGCGATGTAAACCTCAGATCCCGGAATTAACATCCTATGTATTCCCTTTTCTTTTGTTCGTAATAGTATGAGTTGTGATACTTCATGTATCAAGTGAAAGTTATACATTTACAAATGTATGTCATTTTTGATAACAGATTGTACTTATGGTCCAGATCTAGTCGTTAGTCGTTTAAGTACACCTAAACGACTCTTTATCTGACCAAATTGACAACAAATAGATAACGACTCTGCGCCATTCACACGTAACGTGCTAACGTGAAGACAAAATGCGGTAATTAAAAAAGATATAGAAGTTCGATCATCGTGCGGACGCCCTCCGGAATCAAACGGTCGCCGGCCGATGTATATGCCCCTGGGAAAAACCTTGACTTTTGCCGATACACGTTCAATGAATCCAATTTCGGGCGATCGTGTTTTGTTGCAGGTACAGTATTTGTTTGGAGTGAGGATTTTTTTGTCTCATGTCAATGCATGAGTGTTGATGGAACTAACGAAAATTACTAAACACTTAACTTTAATTTCATTAATAAAATCATATTCTGGCATTACTCTTCGGTACTTTTATTCAAATTTGTTTCTCAGCCCTCAACGTTTGATATATTGCCTGTTAAAGAAACTACTCATTTTGAGAGTTGTGTTGATAAAATTAATAATAAAGGGAATGTGTGCAGCGTTGATTCAATGAATTATATTTGTTAATAAGAAAATGATTGTTTAAATAAATCACTTTAGTTGAGTTCTCGTTCTGTTATTATACTTTGTAAAAGTTTTAAAGAATTTATCAAAGGAATGTTGTCGCATCAATAACAACCCGATGTTCACCGATTTAAAAGTCAGGCGTTATTAAATAAATCGTATCTCGATAGTATAGCTAAATCAGAATTGATTAATACTCATGGACGAGTACAACTTACATTCACTTTGATCATATATACCAACGAAACCTTGTTTATGTGATGTTTCGCATGAATGCTGAAGAGGTATGCTACGTGTCAAAATTGTGTTTATCTACTCCATAACAGAAAACGTTACGTTAACAACACATTCATCGACTATATTTCTGTCGTGAAAAAATCTCCGTCAATGAAATTTAAGAATAATGTTTATCATCAATCTTTAATAACGACAAAAATGTTCAAAGTAAATAATGATATATAATCTATCGTTGGATATAATAATGTTAACGTTCAACTTTTTTGGAAAGCGTTGAATTTTGTTGATATGTTATGTTGGTTTAATTCATGTTTTGTCTGCTGCTGGTCAATCTGAAGATTCCCTTTATATTACAAGATATTAATTATAACCATGAACAATATGGACGAATTTGACTCTTTAAAAAAACACACACGATTCATCGGGTGTAGAATGCGTTTCTTAATCGGTTTATTTGTCCCTTATAAACCTTAACTATCCGTATAGAAAGTTAGCTGATGTTAAACGTACGACGCTGCGAGTAGTATGATTTTACCCGACCTGGCATGTATAACCCTAGATACTTACCGACCTAGCATGTATAACCCTAGATACTTACCGACCTAGCATGTATAACCCTAGATACTTACCGACCTAGCATGTATAACCCTAGATACTTACCGACCTAGCATGTATAACCCTAGATGCTTACCGACCTAGCATGTATAACCCTAGATACTTACCGACCTAGCATGTATAACCCTAGATACTTACCGACCTAGCATGTATAACCCTAGATACTTACCGACCTAGCATGTATAACCCTAGATACTTACCGACCTGGCATGTATAACCCTAGATACTTACCGACCTAGCATGTATAACCCTAGATACTTACCGACCTAGCATGTATAACCCAATATACTTACCGACCTATCATGTATAACCCTAGATACTTACCGACCTAGCATGTATAACCCTAGATACTTACCGACCTAGCATGTATAACCCTAGATACTTACCGACCTAGCATGTATAACTCTAGATACTTACCGACCTAGCATGTATAACCCTACATACTTACCGACCTAGCATGTATAACCCTACATACTTACCGACCTAGCATGTATAACCCTAGATACTTACCGACCTAGCATGTATAACCCTAGCTACTTACCGACCTAGCATGTACAACCCTAGATACCGACCTAGCATGTATAACTCTAGACACTTACCGACCTAGCATGTACAACCCTAGATACCTACCGACCTAGCATGTATAACTCTAGATACTTACTAACTACATGAGCTGCGTAAATTGGGTAGTCGTTTAATATCACTCAAGATAAACAATTTTGAAACTGAAAAAAACTTAAATAAATGCATAAAATTCAAAAAGCATCCATAATCAAGCGAGATTATTAGAGTGTATAAAATTCTACTAGGCCCTCGTCAATAAATAAAACCTTAACGTTCTGGAAAAGCATGTCAGACGGTACATGATGCAGGTGTTGTGAACGTAGTGTAGTTGTCTCTGATTGGCTGACCCACGCCTGTATGGAGTCTCTTGTAGAACTCCATGAGCTGAGAATGGGTCTTTCTCTATGGTTCTGGCATGGAAGGGCTCCACGAGTAGCACACCCAGGCAGGTAAACACAACGAGTGCCTTCATGGGGTAGGGAAGCTCTATCACTTCTCTTACGAGGCAGGCCAGGCGGTTGTTAATGTAGTGATTCTTTCTAAGTTACTTTGTTAGCTGGTCAAAGCGGTATATTAGGAGTGCTGCTGTCTTGAGGGACGCCCAGACCCGCTTTATTTGTATGAAAATAGCATACTTGAAACCTGCCTTTACTCACTGAAGAGGAGAAATTTCCTGTAGTGGATCCACGCTTTGAGGTCGCACTCGGCAGCCCTCAACTTGAGGAACATGTCCAGCGCCTGTCCAGACACAATTGCATTCTTGCTGTCTAAATCGAGATCCACCATGAAAATCTGAAGCACTTGCTCCATCTTCATATCTACCTTCACCAACCAGTTTACTTAATTCATAGCACTGTTGAAGCCCAGTATAGTATTGGTGCCAAATAAGATCTGCCCTGTTGACGTTGAACATTTCTGCCAACAGCTTTGAAACCTTTTTTGTGCTCCGTGCATGTCAGTTATATGTGAGTCTACATAGAGAATAATATGTTATTGTTATTTATGTACTTGAATATTTCCGACGAGTTGAAGAAAGGTTTACACGGAGAGGCTTATCGAGCCCTGTAAGCCTTTCTTAGTCGGATAATTTCAAGATCACAATAGCACTAATATAGTATTCTATTTATCCTACAATATTTATAATAACACATCTTTGTTGATTAAAATATTTGCGTTTAATTGTTAAAAGTAATAGGTTATAAGGCAAACTATCGCTATACGTCTCGACTCGAATTGATTCAACGTTTTAAATCGTACGCACTCAAGTAGACAACCGAAGGCTTTGTTCAAAATTAAATTCTGTATCACCTGAGAAAAGGACACAAAAACAAAGATGGCTGTCATTTTCAACTGAGCGATCAGTTGTTTACATAAAGTACCTTGCACGAAATCGTGAGACCAAGACGATGAAGTAGATATGAACAACTTGGTTAAAAGTGGGGGTTAACGGTGTTCTATAATCTCTATAGGATTTAAATGCCGATGTTGATAATGAATCTTTGGATTTGCAACGGATAGTGAAACTGGGCACAGGAATTGCTTACAACAGGGAAAAACAATAACTATGTGCAGGCATTGTTATATATTATAATATGACATATTAACCAAATCCGTCATAAATGTGGACAATGCTTTGCGCCAAAATTCGCTGGATAGTTTACCTTGTTAAGGCTACATTATTGCAATAATTGAAGTGCCATACTGGTTACTGAGTGTGTTAATTGCAAAAGAATAAGTGACGATTAGTGGTTAGAGTATTTTTTGCGATCGTCGGTCGTCGGTTTGCCGTTATTGTAATCAGGTCAACATGATATTTTATTGATGGAAGTTAGTCAACATTTTGCTTGGCGGCGTATGATAAATCCGATACTTGCAAAAATTAGTGCGAATTTAAGTACATTTTCGATGTTTTTTAGTCTGTTCGATTTATAAATGAATGGCGAAATTGGGGTATACATGTTCTTTTATGGATCAGGAATTTCATTGTTATTTGGTCTTTGAAATGACATCCGAGACCTCCAAAATAGTTTTTGTCGGGGTCAGCTCTGTTGTTCGGCTGGCTAAGTAGCGCGGGATTCCCAATGTGTGAATGTTGGAAGAGTTTTTTTACGATAAAGTTCTCAGTTTTAATTGTCGCGGTTGTCTTGAAAACACGATAAGTTTTGTTTTGTGGTCCCCGCTTCATATGTTGTTAACTATTATCTAATTGTGGGTGCCTGGATGTTAATACTTTTTTTAGAAGGGATAGATGCGGTGGGTCGTTTGAAGAAAGACTAAATAGAAGATATATACCGGTCATATCGGCTGTTTGTTGTATTCTTTTGGGGCGTAGGGAGAGTCGCTATATCTACAGCGGAGAGACTAATGAAGATCGGATTGAATATAGGAAACGTGTGAAAGAAAGATTCGAGGATGATTTTAACTCTCGATCTTGAGGCGATTAATATGAATCTATCTTACGGAGCATTCCGGAGATAGTCGATGGATCACGATTGGGTGTCATGTTGGTAACTATATACTTTATTGTGTGACGCAAAGGCTATTAATAGAAAGTACGTTAAGCATTTTACGTTACTTCAGCTCGAAGTTTATCGAGTAGCTTCACTGCCGGTAAGTTAATTGCTTATTAGAAAACTTTTGCAATCTTGTTAATGTTTACTTAAACAGTTTGTTATGAAGTTTGTTTCTATGACAAAATAATGTAAATGTATATCATGAAAATATTTGCTCTTACACAAACATATTTGTTTTGTTTTTGTTTAAAAGAGAGTTTGAAAACAAAACTGCAAAACCAATTCAGAAGTACGTGCTTTTAAAGGGGCCTTTTCACGTTTTGGTAAATTGACAAAATTACAAAAAAATCAAATTCGCAAATTTTTTATGTAGTTATAATATTTTTGAGCAAACAGTGATACTTAACATTTACCATGCTCTAAAATATTTACACGCATCTTTGACAATTTAAAAACCTGAAAATTATAAAGCGTTTCATCCCGAAACGATATAATAATTTGGAGAGTTCTGTTGATGTCGTTATATTTTGTGATACTATAAGGATTGCTTATATAAAGTATAAAATACATCACTCAATGTATGAGCACGGATGGCCGATTGGTCTATGCGATAGGCTTTTACTCTGGACAGTGCTCCAAGGGTCAGTGGTTCGAGCCCAGTTGAGGGTTACTCTTTTTTCTTTCTTTAATTTTATTCTTGTTCTTTTACTGGAGCTTTGTAGACCCCAATCGATACATTAATCAATATAAAGCATTTAATGACAAACTTCAATAAATGCCAAAATATGTGAAAAGGATTTTAATAACGAGAGTGACTATCCATTTTCTGCTCCATTATTCTTGTTCTTTGGCATGCATTGTTAATTTTGTAAAGCTATAGTTTTATATCACAATAAGAAACAAGAAAACATGGCATTTGAATAAAAAGCCAAGTTAGGACAAGCCTAAAATAATGATACGAAACTGAATGAGGAAATCCATTTATTTATTGCGAAAACCTTTTTTACAATAGAGGTATTGGACGAACCATGAAGACCATGTCAACTTTTTTGCGCGCCAATTTATCATGTAACAGCTATATGTTGGGTCATGTTCAGGATTAATCTTTTACAGGATTAAATATTAGAGCTAACATTATGTCTTTCTTTCCTTATCAATACATTTTAATGGTGTAATGAAATTATGTGCACGCAGCTGACTGAAAAAGGCAGAAGGAGGCATCGATCGTTTGAGGTCAGAAACTAAAGGCGTTCCCGGGCACAGCAGCCTGCATACTCGCTACGCTCGGGTAAGTCAGATACTGGAAGCGTTCCAAGACGCAACAGTCTGTACTGTTGTCAATCTCAGGTAAATCAGTGTTTGAAAGCGTTCCCATAAACAGCAGCCTGTACAGCCGCTGTACAGCCGCCACTCTCGTGTAAGTCAGAGACTAAAAGCGTTCGCAGACATAGCATCCCGTACCGTCGACACTCTGGGATTAGTCAGAAACTGAAAACATTCAAGAAACAGCAGTCTTACAGTCGTCAATCTGAGATATGTCAAAAACTGAAAGCTTTCTCTGGCAAAGCTCATTGTACAGTCATCACTCTCATGTAAGAAACGGACAAAGAGCGTTCATATATAAAGCAGCATACAAGTCACTCTCAGGTAATTCAGAAACTGAAAGCGTTCTAAGACTTAGTTACCTGTAGAGTCGTCACTCTCAGATTATTCAGGTACTGAAAGCGTTCCAAGACACTAGTGACTCAGAGATGGAAAGCCCCCCCCCACCCCCCACCCCCCCGCGCCCCGCCCGTACTTAGCAGACCGTACATACGTCACTCACAGGTATGCATTACAGTTAACACTCTTGTGTAAGTCAGAGACGGAGAGCTAGAGTTTCAAGACACAGCAACAAGTAAGTAAGAGACTGAGAGCGATCTCAGACACAGCAGCATGTACGGTGTCACTCTCAAGCAAGTCAGAGACGGAGAGCTAGAGTATCAAGCCACAGCAACATGAACGTTCGTCACTCTCAAGTAAGTCAGAGACTGAAAGCGTTCACAGACAGCAGTATGTACGTTCGTTACTCTCAAGTAAGTCAGAGACTGAAAGCGTTCACAGACAGCAGTATGTACGTTCGTTACTCTCAAGTAAGTCAGAGACTGAAAGCGTTCACAGACAGCAGTATGTACGTTCGTTACTCTCAAGTAAGTCAGAGACCGAGAGCGTATTTACCGAACTTCACCTAAATAGTATGTTCAAACTTACTTTAATACGAGAAACGGACGGAACTGTTACTAATATCTCTACAATATTGAAACTTCGAAAAGGGAATGGCTGTAGGTTAACGTCTATCATGCTCCACGTACAAAACATATTTAACTTGATTTATACAGTAGACAATACTTTTCAGTATCTTAAGTAATCACAATTCATACAGCGTCTGCCCCTATGTAAATCCTTGTTTTTCTACTTTGAGTCTAATTCGATCTTATAGTATTTTTTTAACTTTAATCAATAACTACCTCTTTGTCCAAGCTCCACCAAACTTTCAATAAAATTTATACACGCGCGCGATCAAACAAAATACGTGATACTTTATATGTTATACGTTGATATATACCGGAATACTTCATTACACAAAATGGCATACAAATAATAAATAACGATGTATGCATGTATTTGTAATTGTACAAATAATATAATTATTTATTTATTCAGCATACAGGTCAATCGTATATCAAAAGATATTACACCAAAATTTAAGCAATAAATATAAAACTTACAATTATCTAATACTACATTTCAATCAACTTCCGAAAAGTGTATAATGATATGTTTGTAGTTGACATAAAATTAAGTACGCATCGTCAATTGACATTCAGATTGTGTTATTGTGTTTTCAGAATTATGTCGAAAATGTTTCCGTGGAGGTATGTACTATAATGAACCGACTGGGATACGGCGAGGAGATCCGACGGTGGCGCGTTGAGAATTACAGGGAGTTTGATAGGCTTTTAAATGCATGTGGTAGTAGGGGTTCTAGAATGACAGTTGGCAGCAAGGGAGAGGGGCTGACCAGCTTTTACGAAAGCGACCATGACTTTTTATTCGAGTTAAGCGAATACCTCTGTGTGGAAGATGGGATAAATCTGCTCACAATAGCAGACGACATTGAAGTGTACAGGATGAATACATGTGCATATCCAGGACACTGTATACTATTTCTAGAAAGACCAGCGCACAGAAGATTGACAATCATCCACAATGCTCTATGTGGTAATGGCAGGGGAGACATTATATTAAGTAGTGGTTTATTTGTAGACGAATGGAAAGCACTTGACCGTAGATATCCACAATATACTTGCAGTGAAAAGATAGTGCACTATGAACGCGCGGGACCGTCGCTTCCGATGTCAGTTGGAGGTGTAAGTTATGCGGACAGGGTATTGTCACTACCTTGTCACTGTCCCAGCATCCTTCAAAGATGAGCTGCCAGACATCGTCATTGGCCGTCACCAGACATTGTCCAGAAAGTCGTATCATTAGGAGCTTATCTAACCCCGGTGGGATCTAAGGGAAGTGAACAGACGCACATGGAATGGAGGATTTGTTTCAACACTGGCGAGACAGAACTAGTGAACAACCTTAATGACACGCAAGCGAAAGTGTATGTGTTGCTTAAAATGATCCTCAAAAATGTTCTAAGGCCTTGTAAGAAAGAAATAACATCTTATGTGATGAAAAATATTGTATTATGGCAAGCTGAGAGTAACCCACAGAACAAGTTTCGTGAGCGGAGTTTGTTTCACTGGCTTCATGACGGACTGAGAGAACTTAGAACTGCTATTCTGACTCAAAAACTTTCATACTACATGATTCCGGAAAGAAATTTAATGGCAGCAACTGGTTTGCACGACACGCAGCGAAATAAATGGGTAGCAGATATCACGGACATGATGGCGGATGGTCCAAGGGTAATTCTGAGATTGCAAAAGATGCGAAAGGCCGTCATAGCGTCACCAGAGCCGATGTTGTGGTTTAGCAAGAGAAGGATGGAGCTGGAAATTCTGTCCATGCAGTTTAGACTTAGAGACATAATTTGTAGAAATAAGAACGGAGTGGAGGAGTCAGATACTATTCTGTCTGATATAAACAGACGAACGTGGGAGATTGGTATGGATGGGGTCCTACGGGCGATCAGCGAGGGCGATGATGTTGACAATACGATTCAATAGTACCAAGAAATATTAATGGCATAAGGAATTAACGTGCGAGAAAAGAATGGAACTGGAGAAGAATATCCCAGACATGCAATGTAGAGATAAGAATGGAGTGGTCGTTTACTCAAATATCATTAACCACTTGTAATTTCGGTATTTTATCTATATATGGATACAAATTCTAAAATACATAGCTTCTTTCCTTTGACATTTAACCCAGGGAAAAAAGAGATTAAAAAAACAAAACAAACAAAAGCATACATGAACTACATTTGTATATGCTCTTCTGCTGTCACAATATTTGCACAATGTCTAATGTAACATGTGAAACATATTAAGGATCATTTTTCTATGTTCAGTTTCAATAGTTAATCAATCTCATCACCCAATCCTAAGTAGTTTACAGCAATATAAAGAAGTGAAACTCCAGCTGCTGGAGCAGTATTGAATTTTCATTAAAAACAATTAGTTGGTCCTTTATTTAAGGCAAGTGACCGACTGCCCAAACAGTACATAACAGCACAATACAGCACAACACAAACCAACATAAACACAAAATATGAATAAAGCTGGGGTCACCGCCTTGGAACGGTCAATGCAAAGCACTGGGGGTTTAAACCTGGTTATAGAGCGCTCAACCTCACACTTGGCCCAGCAATATTCATAATACATTTAAGTGTAAATAAAATTTAACGTCATAGCATTGTAACTCAAATTAAACAATAATAAAAGGGAATTAAAACGCATTCAATTTAATTACTATTTAATTACTCAATTGCATTGCAGATACAAGAGTAACAGAATTACAACTTTTTGACGAACGATCAAATAAAACTATTAACAATTGTCAACTACATTCCTTCTTTATAGAAAAGATTTGAGAATGTAGAATCATAGAGTTAATATCTCAGATAATCATCGCGCAAATACAGGAAGAAGCAGCAATAATGGGTGTAAAAATTCCATATTACATAGCTTGGTTGTTTATGTGACTGCTAAACAAATTAAACATAATTAAATCAAACAAGAAACGCCTATCAGAGAGAAAATATAAATAAAATGGAACATTATAAGCAATCAAGCCCGGATATCGACGCTTTTATGTGCCAACATTTAACACATACTCAAGTAAAACATAAGAACAACTAAACAAAAAATATCCTTTAATTATTGTAGAGGCCAAGAACTAAACCCAAACTGCCACCTAGCATTACATGGGCAAGCCTATATGAAAACTCCGATGAATAACCCTTTTCACACAGTAAATATAAACTCAACTAAATTTTTACTTTTTATTAAAGGACCTTATAACATAAAAACATAAAAAATGGTTCTCGCATATAATGTCTCGACTCCAAGCAGCAAGGGCCACCTGCGAACATGGCAAGCCCAACTAACTGCAAATAACTAACTGCACAAATAAATTGTATATGAGTGCTGACTCCGGGTGACGGCCTTCAGCACTCCCAACAAAATCATATATATTTTCCCCAAAAAATGTGCCAGGTAAAAAGCGTCCATCCGGCACTGATTGCCATATGGCCACCCAACAACGCTGACCCAGCGGCCCAAATGCCCCAACCTCGAAACCAGCTGGGCCAGAGATGACGGGTGGCCACTGCCAAAGAACTTTGGCTGCAGGGCGGATGGACGCATGCTTGGAGTCGGAAGCAGTAAACTGTAAACACAAGGCAAAGATATGAATAAAAACTAGCAGCAAAAATGCATAAAACCCAGCAGAAAAAAAAATGCATAAAAACTAGCAGCAAAAAATTGCATAAAAATTAGCAGCAAAAAACTTTCTTTTTTCTTTTTTCATACATATGAGTAAGAAAAAAGACAAGAGAATTTAAATAATGAAGATACTGACAGTGATTGTGATAATAATTTAATCATAAACCAAAATAACAGTGTAACTATACGAGCAATACAACAAGACGCACAAATAGTTATAAATGGCTGGACCCCTGATGACCTTTTAGTTGCCCAATTAAATGACCCAAATATTAGTCCTATTCTTAATGCTAAGACAAACCAATTAGATAGGCCTTCATGGGATCAAATATCAGATGGTACTTCTTTTCTTAAAACACTTTGGCGCATGTGGGATAGACTTAAAGTAATTAACCAAATATTGTATTGTATTTTCATAGACACGGAAACTGGCTTCGAACAAAATTTACTTATTGTACCGTTAACGAAACGAGATGAAATTATTAAGTATTCGCATGACATTCCGTCTGCTGGACACTTGGGTTTAGAAAAGTCCTTACATAGGCTTAAACAATCGTTCTATTGGCCAGGTATGAAAGAGGATGTTTATAAGTATATCACTAAATGCGATAAATGTGCATGTCGTAAGTCTAATACAGCTCCTAAAGCCCCAATGAGAAATTATATCAATGGTGAACCAATGGAGAGAATTTCCATTGACGTGTTAGGTCCTTTAAGTACAACACTGAAAGGCAACAAATATATTTTAGTAGTAGTTGACAATTTTACAAAATGGACTGAGGCTTATCCCCTGCCTAACCAAGAAGCAAAAACTATTGCTGATGTTTTAGTAAATAATTTCATTTGTCGGTTTGGTTGTCCTCAACAAATTTTAAGTGATAAAGGGACAAATTTCACTTCACAGCTTTTTCAAGATATTTGTGATTTTCTTCACATCGACAAAGTAACAACAAGTTCGCTTCGACCCCAAAGTAATGGTTGTCCAGAACGATTCAACAGAACTCTTCAATCCATGTTAGCCATTTATTGTGAAGATGACCAACAGAGATGGGATGAGTACCTTCCACAGCTAACCATGGCTTATTGTGCTTCCGTGCACAGCAGTACTGGTGTTTGGGCGTGATGTAACCCTACCAGTAGAGGCATTTATCGGGTCACCAAATTCTTCAATTGAGGCACGTGATCCAGAGTCATATTGTAGCCAGTTACAGACGGTCCTGGTGAGCTGTCATACAATTGCGAGGAAGTCTCTTCGTAAGAACACAGCATATCAGAAGCGTCACTATGACATCAAGGCGAAAAAGAGGTCTTTTTCGGTCGGCCAAGCTGTTTGGTTGTATAACCCGATTCGACGTATTGGAGTCTGTTCGAAATTGACCTGCAAATGGAAAGGTCCATATGTAATAACAAGGAAATTAGACGACATAACCTATTTAGTAAAGAGTGGACTAAAGTTAAAGCCAAAAGTGTATCACATAGACAGATTAATTCCCTACAAAGGAAACCATATTCCATCTTGGTTTGCTCAATTCTGCAATTAGCCAAGTGCAGATTTCGAATAAATAAATGAATTAAGTAAATATGACTTAATTTTTATATCACTATATTGTGTGTCGGTTTGATCCAAATATATAGTTTATGAGCTGCTGCAAAAGCTGGGGAGAATCAGCTAAGTTGCTCATGAAGTTGTGGTGACCGTGTTAAAGGCACCATAGTATGTGATATGGGCTATATATCACATGTTTTGATAATTGAATTGGCCTGCGCAACCATATTCGTTATCGGTTATTCTTTCATATTTAAATAAATATGATGTTTTATATATTTGGAGCAGACGTTTCAAAATAGTGCTATTAAAAGTAATTAGTCGTTTTTAGAGTAATGTGTGATACCTTTGAGTACTTGTGTTGCCTTTTTATTAGGGTGGTGGACACTTTTCGTTGATACCTGAAACAAATAAACTTGCTTTTTGCATATAACATTTTGATTTGGTGAACTATATCTATGTGTACAATAACATGCAATTTGAACAGAACATTATTGGCTTGCTGTTTAAACATTCAGACATTTGTAAAATTCTTAAAGTGTAAAACACATATATTTGAGTTAATGGAGTGTTATGTATAAATGACTCGTATAACTTTTTTATGAAGATGAAAATAAGTAAGCGAGAACATATAAAGTAGCAAATTTCAAACTTATAAACTGTTATACCTTTTTGTAAATTTACAGAATGAAACACCAAAATTGTTGGTTGTGCCATGCCACATTGGCAACTCAACGTCAATTTGAGAGACATGTCGAGACTGTACATCAGCGCTTGGGAGTGGAGTGTCCATTTTGCCATGTAACCATTAAACGGGCAGCTGATATGAAACGCCACATCCTTACGGTTCACCCAGATACGAAGGTTCCGGAGACGGCCTTCCATGTCAGGGAGATGGCTTGCTTAGCAATTTTCCAGGATGATTTCGTTAGGGTTTATGGACAATCACGTTCAACAGACCACAGCTTTTGGCAAACTATTTCTTCAGGGTCAAAGAACACTTTCAGCACCCTGTCGGTCTCTTATATTTCCATTAAACATGGATCTTCTACTGTTGAAGGACAATTTGACAATCAGTCATTTTCTTTAAAATTGTCTGATGACATATTTAACCATCCTCTAATCCTGATACGTTTGGCCAAAAGGCTAGCTCAGCTGCCACTCTCAAACAGTCCCTTTGACGAGTTTACCAGTCCTGTGGATGCGGATGGAGACACCAAGGAGAAAGTCGCTCGAGGAATCGGAGTTGGGGTTGAGCACATTACTTCAATCAAATTCAACCATGTCCCATCTTTCGTCTTGGTATCGGATGATTTGTCAGGTGGCTCAACTCCACTTTTAGATGAAGTTGAGATCACAGCTACTTCTACGTTTGAAGACAGTATGGGCTACCCCAGACAGCTTCTAATTCAGGCCGACTATTTGGAGACCGCCTTTGCAGACGATTATCTCGCCGGCCACTCCGTCGTGCCTGTTGCAACTTCGTCTTCGTCCGTGTCTTCGGTGCCACACATTTCGAGTATTACATCACAACCTGCAGCCTGCGTTGAGGTTTCAAGGTCGATTAAGACCCCCATAAAGGCCATCATTCAAGACCAACTGAGATTATTTCAAGTGAGAACTCAGAATTTCTGGTGCCAAGTCTTCCCCCAACACCATAAAACCAAATGAGAGCCAAGAAACTGCTAGCCATGGGCGCAATGCCTTTGTTTCCTCCAGCCCGGCGAGAGTGGGACCAGGATGAGGCAGTTACCTTCCTGGAACCGAAATTCAAATGGCCTCCCCGTGGCTGGAAGGGAATGTCAGCAGATCTGCGATTAATGCTCACAGAGTTTCAGGCAATGTCAATCTTGCAGGCTAGGGGATGTAATTTCAAGTTTGAACGTGTGGAACTACTGAATGCCTTCAATTTTCTAGTTTTGCCTGGAAGTTTGAGCCCGAGGGCACCAGTCGATACAAATGTACATTCGTGTCATGCTATTTATGTGAGACTGAGGGAAATTGCCCTAGGGAAAGAGGACATGAAATGGTTGCGCATGATCGAATCTGCATCCATGATGCGTGACACTGCAAATGATAAATTAATAGCAGCGTGCAAGGAAATTCCATTACGTTTGAAAAAGAAATAACTGATGTCTTCTTCTTCGTGTATTGTTCTTTATCCATGATGTGCTCCCCTGATGTCGATCCATGATTGTCTCCCCTGATGTCGATCCATGACGTGCTCTCCTGATGTCGATCCATTACGTGCTCCCCTGATGTCTTCGTCGTATATTGTACTAAATTCGACTGATGAAATTGGTCTTGACTTTACTCTTCAGACTTTGATGTCTCAAATCTGTAACAATATATGTGTAACTAAGTTATCAAGAGAAATAATTGCTGAGCGTGTGAACGATTGCCAAGTTTATCTTGATCCAAACATTATTAACAATTCCTTTAATTTAAAACTAAGAAATGTGTGAAGCATCAGCAAAGAAACTCGATAAATGATAGTTAAATAGACAGCTTGACAATAAAGGTATACTTTACCACGAACGGCGAGGTTCACTTGGATGACAAACTAACCCTCAAACATGTGGTTGTTATTTGCGAACAATCGTTTTCCATACATTGATTTCGTGACTCAATTTCCGGTGTTGAAGGCTACACCTAACTAACATGCAAACTATTTTACGGCGTCATTCAGTCTGGACATTGACTGATAATTTATTATTATTATTGTCGTTTTGATTCACACATGTGTTGCATTTGATTGTTTATTGACTGATGTATTGTATTGTCGTTTTGATTCACAAATATGTTGCATTTTATTGTTTATTGACTGAACTAAGTGTTTTTTTATTAAGTTCATTATGTCATTATTCTAAATTACACCTGAAACAGAGGGGTAACTTAAATTGTGTGATTACGCGTTAAGTTTAAAATTTGATAATAGTCACTGTATTATCGATAATTGGTAAACGTATTCACGAATTATAACGAATTAAAATTTATTATGTTCAGTATTGTTATCTGATATTGTTGTTGCTGTTCAAGTTAAAATCAATAGTTGGATTGTCTGTGCACACCAACCTTCTAGGGATTTGCGATATGAATGTACCGCTATTACGTTACTGTGTGGGTAATTATTTCATAATGATTGTGTAGTGTACAACCATTGAATGCAAAACAAGAACCTTTGTAAGATTGAAAATATCTTAGTGTGACTTATTACCCCGAGTGAATAAGTACGGCATAATGGTATTTGGTGGAAGTTATATGCACTGGATAACAACTACTTACCAACTGTTTCTAATGTTCATGTTCGTTTGTTAATTAATGTTAGTCTTATAATAAGTTTGAATTGCAGTATATTTTATGTGATAACTACCACATGACGTTTGCTTTTGAGCTATCAAAATTCAGGAGAATTTTAATTTTAGAAAGGTGGGGCGATTGTAATGACCCACCCCCACACCCATTATATGCTTAAATGCTTTATTGTTTACTGTTATACTTACGTGGAATGCAGTTTCCAAAGTTATACTACTAATGATTATGATGATGATGATGATAATTGCACTTACCTTGTTATTCGTGTAAGGCTTGCAATGTCCATTGTTTACATCCTTTTAACACAATAATCCATTTCATTTCCATGACTTATTCCGTAATACCACGAATTATTAACTGCACTAACAGAACTATTAGTATTATGTGTATTGTTTCCATTTCGATCCTGTTGTTTATTGACAAGCCATATTTATGCATTATTATGTAAATGTTATGCATAAATCTGACCTGTCATGGCCGCTATTACACAGAATTTGCCAGCATCATTGTGGATTCTGACAGCTCAGGCTGACGGATTCTGATTGGATGATTCCCGAGCTGTCAGAATCCTATTGGTTTATTGTTATTATGCTGGCAGGCTGTCATATGGTCATTGGTCAGTTAAGGTCACGTGGGCACTTTCCAGAAAGTATATAAGGGCGCTAGAATTTGAATTTGACAGCACAACTTCCATCTTGGTAGCTCCACTTGTCTGGGCAGTTAAGTGAGTAAAAACATCTTGGGTAACTAAAAATAACTTGTAACGTATTTCCGAGAAAGTGTCCACCAAACTTGTCTAATTTTGCAATAACATATTAAACCTACTAAATAAATATATTATTTAAACTGCCGCCAGTCTTGTTGTAAGAATATAACTCACAAAGAAAACGAATAAACCCATCCTGACGGACGCCACAATATGCATACAAACTAACTGCAAATATCTATTTTTGGACTCAATAGCAACACCAACATACATAACGTTTGGGATTTAAAATTGTAAGAACCCCCAAATTTGTGCATCTAGAACTTCAGTAATGGATTGGTGTATTACGCTTTATAAATTTTTCAAGCCCTGCAGACATATTAGAAAGAAAAATATCTGTACCCAGAGTTGACAAGTGGACTCCGTCCTTCTCACACAAATGTTCCTCAAATTTTCCAAAGTCAGAGTTGGCCAAGTAATGCCCTCCACATGCCAAAGCCCTAGATGAACCATGACTATGAAGGCGCTTTCTTGCTTTGTCCATAGCAACTTTATTATCAGAATATCTCCAGGTTGACCTTGGAAGCACTGCAGACCATACAATCTTAACACTTGGAAATATAGACAGTATAGTCCTGAATAGCTCGACAATCAATTTTCGAAGGTCCACCAGTGACCGACGACCAAGATCATTACCACCTAAATGTAACACAATATAGTCTGGAGAATTACCCACATTGGCAAGCGAAAGAAATTTTTTCTTTGATTCTGCAAGTGTTAACCCACTGTACCCTTGCCACCAGATGATGTTGGGTTCAAGGCAGAGGTTGGCCCCTTCAGGTCGTAATCTTGCTGCTATGAAGGCTTGCTTGATTATTGATGAACCCAGTATCCAGATGGTTTTCCCTAAATACAACTTGGTTTGTGTTAGTCACATGAATCTAACTATATGAACCATACCTTTTTAATGGGGGTTATTTATTAGGCTGGGCATGACAACAGGAACAGGACGAACATATGTTTGGTAGGCATTGGAAGCCCATCTGCCTGCCTGTTTAATGATCTCCACTGAATAGCCTAGTTGGGAAGCTGCAGTTGCTGCTCCAATTCTGAAGGAGTGGGATTTGTAAGACCCATAATTTAGACCCAAAAGAGAAACCGTTTTCTTAAGAATAGCAGAAAATTGGTAACGAGTAATTGGTTGTTTGTTAAAGTGCAAAAACAAGGGACCAGGCCCTTGAGGACGAACATGAAGATACTGGTTAAGACACACAACTGGGCAAAATTCACTGTTTGACCTAGAAATTTTGAGCGCTACCCCTTTGCCCAACTGATCAGTTTTTGAATGCCGGATTGAAATGATTACCCCATTGTGATCAAATTGTAAATCTTCTATTGCCAACACCGCTGCCTGTAAAATACTATCACCTTTTTTAGGAACAGCTATTTCGCCAACTCTTAGAAAACCGAAAAACGCTAGCATAAAAGCTGCAGTGAACAGTTTTGCTTCGTAGACACTGGAACACACAATATTAAGTTTGCTTACTATCCCTTGCAGTAACGAGAGGGTAATTGGAAGCCTAGTATCGTGTGTTTTCTTATCTTTTTGCATTCCTTCCACCATTTTTGAAACAATGAACTTTTTGGTAGGGTCAACAACATCAAGCAGCTTGCAATGAAAAGCTATAGAGCTTAAGTATGATTTTGCTGTTTTGTGGGATAGTTTCTGTAGGGATAGCCATGCTACAAATCGAACCACCTGTTCAACTGTAGGCGGCCAGGCATCTGACAAGCCGTATTGCCTTTTAAACTCAGAGAATCTCTCTAACCCAACGATGTATGCCTTTTTTGTATTAGCAGCAAGGGAATTGTCTAGCAATCTATTAGCCTCTTGTTGCAGATCATCAGTAAAAACTCCGGCGGGACTGATTCTGGACTCGCTTGCGCCTCTGGTGCTAACTGTTGTAACCTGTGAAACTGTTTACGAGAAATTGCATCAGCAATGTAATTGGACTTTGATGAAATATGTACTGCTTTAAACACCACCGAGTATTTCATAACTAACAACACAAATGTTCTTACCAGAAACATCAAACGTTTCGACTTGGAAGACTGTTTGTTTATCACTTCTACCAAACCTAAATTATCAATATGAAACTTAATCTTCCTGTCCCTCAAAAAGACCCCCCAGAGCCATATTGCCAACAAAACAGGGACCATCTCTAAAAATGTTATATCTGATAAAATAGGTTGGCCTTGCCATTGAACAGGCCATGGGCAATAGGCCCAATTACCTCCAAAATAACAACCACAGCCAAGAATAGCACCACCTGCACTATCAGTGTAAAGATGAATGACAGAGTTATCCAACCATACTTTATTTGGAATATGTACAACGCCATTAAAATCTTCAATAAATTGAATCCACATCAGGATGTCTTCTCTCATTTCACCATTAACTCTTATCTTATAATAAGACTTTTTTAAGCCACACATAGCATCATAAAATCGGCGCAAGAATGCCCTACTTGCTCTTACTGCTTGACTACAAAAACTCAACTTCCCAGTCAAAGACTGCAATTCTTTTAACGTAAGTCTCTTTTTTACTAGACAATTTTGCAAAAGCTTCAAAAGTTCTTCCACTTTTTTAGCAGGTACTCTAACAGTCATTTGCACAGTATCTAATTCCAGGCCTAAAAATGTCAGTACTGTTGTTGGGCCGACCGACTTTTCCACCGCAACTGGGACTCCCATTTCGGAGCATACTTCCTCGAAAGTAGAAACTAGCATGTTACAATTATTTGACCCAGCTGCACTTCCAAAAATAAAGTCGTCCAAATAATGATCTAAAGTTTGAATCCCAGTTTTGAAACTTACTAGCCAATGTATAAAAGTGGAGAATGATTCGAATAAAGCCGGAGCAATAGATAAACCCATTGGTAAGCATTTGTCAACATAATACTGGTTGTTGAACTGAAGCCCCATCAAGTGAAAGTCCCCTGGGTAAATAGGCATTAAACGAAAAGCCGATTTAATATCTCTTTTTGCCATCATTGCTGACGTACCTAAACTAAATAACATGTCAGCCACTTTGTCAAATGATGTATATTTAACAGAAATGTCTTCCACACTAAAACCATCATTGACACTTGACCCATTGGGATACGACAGGTGTGTAATTAACCGCCAACCCCCGTCTGGCTTCTCTAAAATGCCTAATGGACTTACTTTTAAATTGGAAATTGGTGGGACTTTGAAAGGACCTGAAATTCTACCTAAGGAAATCTCTTTGTCAATTTTCTTTTGGACTTCTGAAAAATGCACTTTTGTTGAAACCAAATTATTCGCTGAAGAACCTAGATGTGAACCCTTATAACCCAGCTTAAAACCTTGCTTGAAGCCATTACTGAGCACAGAAGCTACTTCTTTATTTGGATATAACTGAAGATATTTAGAAATCGTAACAACATTGATTGGCGACTTGCCAAGAGACCAAACTGAGGTATTAGTATCTGCTAAACGGGCCCCGGAGCCCCTGAATTGGGCCTCTAGGTCGGAACGTGTAAGCTCTAGGCCTGTACGAGGTCTGGGTGACAGCCCCCCTGACAGACCCTCCTCCCAAGGAACTGGTGTTGCGAGGCTTGAGATGACATACCCTGGAAGGATGGTCGGAACCACAAATCATACAAGCATGTTTGTAATTGCAAACTGACCGTAAGCATCTGGTATAATTGAAATCATAACATTTTCTTACAAAATTCCCTGTATCATGAACTGGCTGCCTTGGAGGCCCCATACACAACAGCCAAAGCTCCATATCAATCATTGCCCACGAATTCGCTGGGTTATTACCCATTCTCAACCTAAACTGTTGATCATAAGATCTCCAACCCTCAGTGTGTCTTGCTGCCCCCAGCCTTATAGTGTGCATATACTTTAAGAGATCTTGCATTTTAACCGGATGAGCACTTAAATAAATGCTTGAGAAAATGAGGAATGCGTCAGTCCATTTAGCTATATCCACAATGCTTTGTTTCATGTTGGGCTTTACCACTAATTCACCCGAATTATTCAAAACCAAATGTTTTCCTAAATCTTCAGGAACTACCGGGGCCTCCAACAAACATGCCAGATCTACATATTGGCCTGATATTATTTTGTCTTTAATTGACTGAGGAACATGATCACCTAAAACAGACTGAAAACTAGGAATCATGCATGGTAAAAAAATATCCTCACTAAAACCATTACCCGATTGAACAACCGGCTCTGGCTGGCTTGCTGCAGGCTGCATCTGGTCGCCCAGTTGTTGACTGAGAGGCAGCTGGTCGGGTTGATGGCCGGACTGTTGGTTTGAAGACCATTGGCCGAGTCGATGGCTGGGGGTGAGAGGCAGCTGGACAGGCTGTTGGTTGGGAGGCAGCTGATCGGGCATTTGGGTGGAAGGCAGCTGACGGGGTTGTTGGCTGGTGCCAGGTAGGTTTTGGCTGGGATGCTGGTGTAGTTTGACCGACGGACGGCGCCTTTTCCGGTTTCGCGTTTCCATGTGTGCAATAAAATAAACAATAAAGATAATAAGTAAATACCGAAAAAAGCCATATTTGGCTTATATTTAACCCACTATAATAATTAACAAACCTTTTAGAGATTTATTGCATATGAACTAAAACGTGACTCAACAAACTGTCTTGGTAATTATAAATAAATGCGCCATAAGACCACCTCTTAACTGCAGTAAGTACCGACTATTGCCGCATTGCCACAATTAAGTTCCTTTTACTATTGCTACATAAAAACCAACATTCATTTAAAGTGTTTATGATAAACCTGAACATAGTGCCCGCCCTAATTGAATCTGAAGCAACCCACTCTCTTCAGAAATTGAATAATAACGCTAAATATATTTTGACATTTTTGTGCTAACCAAAAGTAATATGTTTGTTTAACAAGCCACGGGAATTCCTTTATTTCGATTGAAATTTTCTCTCTTACTGCCAGTGAGATATTAGCCTATTTTCAGAAAATAAGTATAACATGGTTATTTCACTGAATACACGAATGCATATCAACTACGTTTTCTCATAAAGCTTGAAATTGTTTTTGCTCTTACTACAATTGCTTAGATCAGACGCCATGTGACCGATCCACTTTTTCCCCACCGAAATCCGTAAACTACAGCCCGTAAACTCAGCATCCATCATAAATATCACAAGAATTGCTAAGAAACACCTTTTAACTACCGACTTCTAACTTTATTTTACATATTTAATAAACGTTTACTAGAATAGATTAGAAATAATTAAAGGAGAAAATTTACAACCTTTTGTTTGTGTAGATAACAATGAGAAAGAAATTTTAGATCTGTAAAATTCGCTGCTTCGGTTAAAAAACACCAACAATAAGAAAACTGAAAAACCAGCCCAGCAGTGGCCCAACAATAAACAGGTCTATTATTTAGTAATAGACCATATTATTTACTATTCTGTCGAACTATCGATATTCCAAATATATGCCTATTCCATCGATATTTTACTCCGTAAAATAAATAATGACTGTTTCTACTTCTTCTCGATAATTGGAATCGGGAGGCAAGCACAAATCGGATGGGATTTTGTAAAGCCACCAACTGCTCGTTAAGCTTCTTGTATGGTTCACAGGTTTCAGTCAGTTATTTTCCCTCAGCGGTTGGTGGACCATGCATTGCTTGATGAAGAGGTCAGCCTTTCGTCGGCTTCCTCACATGGACACTTTAGAGACGAGATGGAATCTCTTGTGCAGGTGATAGCAAAGTATAGTGTGCCCTGTTTGCAGTCTGCTTTTATACTGGAGCGGAGTTTTGTACTGGGTCAGTTGGGAAGGGGACAACGACAACGAGCGATGCATGGTATAGGAGAGGTAACCATGGGTTTGAGTTAGGGGTCGGGTAAGGGTTAATGTTAGGGTTAAGGCTAACCCTAACCCAAACCCGACCCCTAACCCTTACCATAACCCTTTCCCTTACCCTAACCCTCTACCCCCACCCCCATGCGCATTACAATACCATGCCTCTCTCGTTGTCGTTGTCCGCTTCCCGGGTCAGTTTGCCAGACTGAACTTTTGGATAATTTAAAAAGGCATTATGGGGAATTATCATTGCCGATTGTTGCGCACACGTTGGTGATACTAGCCGAGATCGTGTCCAAAGCCAAATGCATTCTGCAAGTACAGAAATTCTTGTTCAAGTGCAACATTATCCGCACCGAAACACATCCTCAGTCGACGTCTTGCGCCGAAGAGCCGATCCGAAGGTGATCTGCGAAGGCCAGATTTGAAAAGAAATTTTTAGAAATCTTTGTATTACAATCATACAGATTCGCTGAACATTTGTTAAAACAATTACAGCAGATTACAATGACAGCGTATGCTAGTCAAGACTGGAAGCGTCGGCTATACCTGGCCCAGTCTACTTTGTGAAAGGATATCCGAGTTTCTGGAAACCAATCTAGAAACGAAAGACGTCAGAGCTATTAAATGACATTGAGTGTCTCAACTTTTGCAACCTCACGAAACGGTTTCCGGTTTCGGAGAAGACGAGTCAATGTATGAGTTTATTTCAAAGTTTCAACAACATAATAACAAGATATTTAATTTTAATGGACGAGTACCGGTAACCAGAAATCGAACATTGAACGCTTTGATCGAGATGGATGTGTCTA
>NC_068370.1:47765919-47768419 GCF_020536995.1 Dreissena polymorpha | reverse complement strand
AGTAGCAGTAGTAGTAGTAGTAGTAGTAGTAGTAGTAGTTGTAGTAGTAGCAGCAGTAGTAGTAGTAGTAGTAGTAGTAGTAGTAGTAGTAGTAGTAGTAGTAGTAGTAGTAGTAGTAGTAGTAGTAGTAGTAGTAGTAGTAGCAGCAGCAGTAGCAGCAGTAGCAGCAGAAGCAAATAACTGCATAAACATTGCATGCTATGCATTTTCCAGAATTTTCATCAAGAGTCAATTACATGAACTGGAATTGTTATCTCTTTTAGGTATTATCTGCCTATGACAATGTTGAGTGCGAGCTGCACATCATTATTATGAAATTGGTTCTTATTCCATGAACAATGAAATCAAAGCACAAAGCTCAATAATCTGTAGATTGTGTAAGTTTTTTAATTGTTTATCAGTCTATTAACAACCATTTATTGTAATAGCCTTACATATAGATGATACAAGTGTTGTTTGTTCATAGATAATTAATTGATGGAACTTGGAAATAATTTGATCTGGAAATTTTTTGAAAATTGGGAACCTTGATTATGAACTTTGTCAAACATAGTTTTGTTCCGTGAATATAGGGTATGATGTTTTGCGTTCATTTTGTTATGGATTTTGTTTTTCTTCTGGTTTAAAATATATAAATAAATCACATGAAGAAAAGAGAAGCTAGTTGTTAAAATTATTTATATAGTTATATAACACAGCAAAACATAACTGCAAGAATGTTGAGTGGACACATTATTAAAATAAAAGTATCGTTCAACCCAGTACAATTAAATATGAATCATTTAAAATGGACAAATCGTAAATTATTACATGTAACTGTGTCATGAATCAAAAGTGAGGAGCATTTAGACGGCTATAATCTAATTAATGCATGCGCCTAACTTGTTTTACCAGGTTGCATGTTCAGTCCACATTAATCAGGGAGACACTTTCCGCTTTTGTCGCATTTTTCTATGAGCGAAAATCCAGTTATGGATAAAAGTATCGCACCTGATAAGCCTGTGCGGACTACACAGCCTAATCTGGGACAACACTATATACATGCATTAAAATCTCTTTTTACAGAGCGAGCCTCAAGTATTTATTAAATGATTAATTAAGTCTTCTTACATGATTTTTGTTAAAGAAACACTCAGAAATCTCTCAGTAAAACATGATTTATTTGATAGCAGGCGCATGAAAATTAGTTGAACTTGAAGTAAAATTATTTATAACATGACCTACGCTCCAGGAGTGAAATAACGTAACGCTCAATTTTGTTTATTACACGGGTGTTATTACACTAGTTATATAACTGTGAAATGACGTCATTTTTGACGAAATAAGGTCATTATTCCGGCGAATTTCTTCAGTTAAACTCTTTTACAATGTGAATAAATGGTGAAAAGAGCATACTGATAAAAAAGAAAATGTGTTGGTCATGTTATAAATAGAATCTTATATTCGTGGTCATTTTGTATTGCATTTATTAAACTCGTCATCTAAATAAAGATAAAAACTCGGCAAGCCTCGTTTTTAACTTTATTAAGATGACTTGTTTAATAAATTCAATACAAAACGACCACTCATGCAAGATCCTATATTTAGGAAATGTACATGAAGTTCCAAGATTAACTAAACAGCAATGTCATTTCAAGCAATATATCGAATAAATGTCTTGTTACTCAATAGTGTGCACGAAAATCGTCGATATTTTCTGGCATTCCCATGTAATTTGGTATTGCATGATGTTCTTGTTTTGAGAGAGTATACTCAAAATAATTAGTATTCTTAAATAACCCATCCAAACTAAAGCGCATTCCATCACTTACCCTACCAAACATGCGTATTACAACTTCCGTTTCCAGACTAAAGTGAGCGATCGAAGTCGACCCTAGTTTACAGTAAAGATGGTATAGTTTTACGGCAAACGAAGTTAAACTCCTTGTCTCTATAATAGATAATAGCATATAAAAATATAAAAATAACAAAAATATGGGCTTCCATCCTGAGCTTAGAACCAGAAGAAAACATGTGTTTATTGCATGGAATTTCAGCCGAATCAACATCTTAATGTAACTTAAACACTAACACGTGGGTGTAAAAAAGCGTGAACCCAAACGACCATTCTCG
The DNA here is from genome assembly GCF_020536995.1 of Dreissena polymorpha. Lineage (NCBI taxonomy): Eukaryota > Metazoa > Mollusca > Bivalvia > Myida > Dreissenidae > Dreissena > Dreissena polymorpha. The sequence continues at coordinate 47,766,307 of NC_068370.1, read as the reverse complement.
CAATAATCACGCACCAATGACTGAATTATGACTACTACTCTAGTAGTGCTATTATTACTGCAGCAGCTACTACTACTACAACAACTACGTCTACTGCCTTCTACTACTAGAACTACTACTACTACTTCTTCTACTACTACTACTACTACTACTACTACTACTACTACTACTACTACTACTACTACTACTACTACTACTACTACTACTACTACTACTACTGCTACTACTTCTGCTACTACTGCTACTACTGCTACTCCTGCTACTGCTGCTACTGCTGCTACTGCTGTTACTCCAGCTACTGCTGCTTCTTCTACTACTACTGCTGCTACTGCTGCTACTGCTGCTACTGCTGCTGCTACTGCTGCTACTACTACTACTTCTACTACTA